>NW_006399888.1:1158293-1172275 GCF_000299155.1 Elephantulus edwardii | reverse complement strand
TTTGAAAGGACTGGTTAGAAAAAGAACTTTAGTGCTCGCTTCGGCAGCACATATACTAAAATTGGAATGATACAGAGAAGATTAGCATGGCCCCTGCGCAAGGATGACACGCAAATTCGTGAAGCGTGGAGCTCTGGTGGCCTAGTGGCAAGAAGCTGCACTGCAATCCCAGAGGAACACAGTTCGAATCCACCAGATGCTCTGCCGGACAAGGAGGCGCAATATCCTCCTGTACCAGTCAGATCTGATTTGACGGTACACGCACACAAAATAATAAAAATTAAAAAAAAAAAGAGTATATGGACTAAATTTGAAGCTTCCTGGTTGTTTTTTTCAGAATTTTTAAAGAGAGATTTGGAAGAACAGTTGCATCGCTGTCAGGCTCCATCACTTAGCTCCAATTCATAGCGACTCCAGGGCTCCTTAGAAAAGCAAAGTTGGTGAAACTTGATCTCACATACTTTGGGTGTGTTGTCAGGACGGGCCTGGCTTTGAGAAGGACATCATGCTGAGAAAGGTGGAGGGTCAGAGAAAGAGAGGAAGACCCTTAACAAGATGAGTTGACACAGTGACTGTAACAATGGGCTGAGTGTATCAGAGATGATAAGAAAGGCACAGGAGAGGGTAAGGTTCAGATCTGTTGTTCATAGAGTCACTAGGAGCTGAAGTTGACTGGATGGTACCTAACAACAACCACAGCAATAACAACAGCATGAAACACTTTCTGACCCTGCTCCATCTTCACAATCTGTCTGTGAGCTCGCTCCCTGGTGCAGCTCTGTAGAAGAGTGTGGCAAAGTGGGCTGGAGAAAGAGGGAGGCTATCTTAGTATCCAGTGCTGTTATAATCAGAAATACCCCAAGCAAATGGCTTTACCACAGAGAAATTGCTTTCCGCTCAGGCCAGGAGGCTAGCAGCCTGCGCGCTGGCTTCCACTGTGGGTCAGCTCTCAGGGAGCATCCTCCTGTCTTCTGCTTCTGTTTCCGGTTCCTTGGAAATCTCCACAGTGGCCTGCCATCTACTATTTCTGCTTCTTTCAGGTGCTTCTTTGATCCTTCTAATCTCTCCAAAGAGATCAACTCAAGATCCTGCCTTATTCATGAAACACAGACAACCGTTCCCAAATGAGGTTATCGTAACCACAGGCATGTTGTTGTTAGGCACTGTTAAGTCACTTCTCACTCCTAGCAACCTGATGCACAACAGGGTAAAACACTGCCCCATTTACACTACCTTCCCACCCATTGCTCTGCTTGTGGCCACTGTGTCGACTTATCTAAATGAAGGTCTTGTTTTTTCTGACCTTCTTCTTTACCAAACGTGCTGTCCTTCTCTATGGCTGGCTTGTTCCTGCTAACGTATCCAAAATATGTGACAAATCTTGCCATTCCCCATTTAAGGAATACTGTGACTGTACTTTTTCCAAGATAGATTTGTTCATATTTTTGGCAGTCTGTGGTGTTTTCAATATTCTTGCCCAAAACCATAATTCAAAGTCACCAATTCATTGCCAGCCTTTTATTTAACCGTCCAGCTTTCACACAAAGTAATTGACAATACCCCAGGCACAGAGGCTGGGATGTGCAACGTTGTTGTTTTTGTTTTTTTTTAAGGAAATACAATTCAATCCACAAAGTGGTTTTACTAAATGTCATTGTAATGTGAGTGTTCCTTTCACGGTGTGTGTTCAAGAGAACACAAACAATTTGTAATGTGTTGAAATTGCCCTTTTAGTTTTTGGCCTGGACCTTGGCTGTCACTTTATTCTGGGACTGGACCACTTGGGTGATGTCTTTATCAGTCAAGGACTGTAGTCTGCAATATGGACTGAAGTTCAACATCAAGAAGACAAAGATTCTCATCACTGAGCCAATAGGCAGCACCATGATAGATGGAGAAGAGATTGAGGTTGCTAACAATTACAGCTTGCTCAGTTCCACAATCAACACTCTTGGCACCAGCAGTCAGGAAATCAAAAGACAAATTGCACTGGAAAAATCTGCTGTCAAGGACCTCTCCAGAGTGCTGAAAAGCAATGATGTCAGTCTAGAGACTAAGGTGTGCCTAATCCAGGCCATGGTCTTCACAATCACTTGCTATTCATCAGAAAGCTGGACAATGACTAAGGATAACAGAAGAATCAATGCCTTCAAATTATGGTGATGAAGAAGAGTCTTGAACATACCATGGACTGCCAAGAAAACAAACAGGTTTGTCTTAGAGAGGATGGAACCAAGTTTCTCCTTGTAGGCTAAGATTTTGAAGCTCCATCTCACATACTTTGGGCACGTGGCCAGGGGAGACTGGTCCTTGGAGAAGGACATCATGCTCAGAAGGGTGGAGGGACAGTGCAGGAGAGAAAGATCCTAGATGACCTGGATTAATACAGGAACTGGGACAATGGGGATTGGTATGTCAGAATTAGTGAGACTGGCTCAGGACAGGGTAGGGTTCAGAGCTACTGTACATAGGGTTGCTATGGGCTGTAGGTGACTTGACGGCACGTAACAACAACAACATCCATTTAGGTGGAGGAGAAATTTGTGGTAAGGATCCAGGGGCTTGTATATCATACAGTCTAGGGACAAAGGGGACTTCTTGGGGGAGCGGGAGGATCTGCAACCAGAGACTGAAAGAGTGCCAGGTCCAGATGACTTTGCTGGGCCTCTTTCTCATCATCTAAAGCTCAATGAGGTCCTTGGGTGGCACAAATAGTTTGCGTTTAGCTACTAACCCAAAAGTTGCCAGTTCAAATCCAATTAGTGGCCTTATGGTAGAAAGGCCTATTTCTTCTAAGATCTGCTTCTATGAGATAACACTATGGCCAAGTGGATTCTGACTCTCGGTAGCCCTTCATTGGGTTTCTGAGGCTGTAAATCTTCACAGGAGGGGCAGTGGCCCAATGTGTTATGGACTATGACACCAGGCTGCCTTTCTGTGATATTACAGTGACTGGAAACACAATGGGTGTAGTTATACCCTGAAAATTATGGTGTAGGAATCCGTGAGTGGGAATCTGAGCTACAGCAGCTTGTTAGAGCTACTTGCACTCCTCCGTGCTGCTCTCTACAAATCTGCTAAATTAATCTGCTCTTGTTTCACATTGCCTTTGAAATAAGGGATAGACTTTATTCTTAGAGTAGTTCTAGGTTTACAGAACCATCAGGCAGACAGTACAAAGTGTTCTCATACACTCTCCTCCCCTGTACAGCTTCCCTGCTGTCAACTTTTTTCCCCTTCCTGATTATGGTATACGTTATGCAGATCATACAACTTTGCTTGTAGGAGATCAAAGACTACAGCTTTCAATTTGGATCCTATGTGAACATCAAGAAGGCAACATCATGATAGATGGAGAAAAGACTGAAGCTGTTGTCAATTATTTCATTTTATTTGGATCCACAGTCAGTCCCCAGGGTAACATCAGGCAAGAAATGAAAAGTTTTGTTGTATTAGGAAAATAGCACTCTAAAGTGCTAAAGTTGAGGACCTCTCCAAAGTGTAAAAGAGCAAGAATGTCAGTTTATTAAGATGGGCTTGATCCCAGCTTGGCTCTTTTTAGTAACTTGTGAGGCATCTGAAAGTCGGACAATGAATGACAGAAGACTGATGCCTTTGAATTGTGCTGTTGGCAAAGAGTGTTGAAGATTCCATGGACAATTAAAAGAACAAGTCTATCTTACAGGAAATGTAACCAGGATTCACCTAGGAGGTAAGACTGGTGAAGCCTTGTCTCACATACTTTGGGAATGTTGTTAGGAAGGCCCAGTTCTTGGAAAAAGACATCATCCTGGGAAAGGTGGAGGGTCAGAGAAAGAGGGGAAGACCCTTGGCAAGTGGATCAATGCAGTGACTATAACAATAGACTCACATATAGTGAATATGGTACAGTTCAGATCCGTTGGTCACAGGATTGCTATGAATAGTAGTCTACTCAGTGGCAGTTAACAACATGTTCTACATGTTATAATTAATGAACCAATAGTGATACATTATTAAAGTTCACTCCATTAAAGTTTACTGTGTTACTTAGTTTTATGGATTTAGATGAACATACAGTGTTATTTATCTACCATTAGTCTTACTGGAAATAGTTACATTTTCTTAAAAATCCCATATATTTCTCCTCTTCATCCCTCCCTCTGCCCCCTTAATCCCTGGACCCCTGATCTTTCCTCTGCTTGTGTAGTTTTGCCTTCTCCAGACTATCAAACAGTTGGACTCACACAGTATGGCTTTCTCATTGACAATAGACATCTAAGGCTCTTTTATGTCTATTTGTGGTTTGATGATGCTTTTCCTTTCATTGCTGGAAGATACTGCATTATTAGTTTATCAATTCACATATTGAAGGACATCCAGTTTTTGACAATTAAAAATGAGGCTGCCATTAACATTCATGTGCAGAATAAGTTCTCAACTCATTTTGCCAAATGCTTAGGAGAGAGACTGCTGTGTCATATGGTAAGACTATGTTTAGATTTGTCAGAAGCTGCAAAATTGTCTTCCAAAGGGACTGTTCTGTTTTGTATTCCCATGAGCAAGGAATGAGCATTTCTTTTGCTCTGCATTTTTTGCCAGCTTTTGAATCATCAGTTTTTTTGGCTTTAACTATTCTAGTGAAGCACTGGTAGCATAGTGCAGAACCTTTTGGGCTGTTAATTGAGAGGGTAGCAGTTCTAATCTACCACTTAGAGGTCAGCACAACCTAGCCCGCCACCCCACTTCTTGGGAGGCACTCTTTGAGAAGGATAAGCAGTCTTCCCTCATAAAGATTGACGTCCTCAGAGAGGTGTCCCCACGAGCTGAAACCAAAATGATGCTTTGTTATTGTATACCATCGAGTCAGAAGCAACACATAGCTGACCCTCCTGTGAGTTTTCAAGGCAGTCAAACACAGGGGAGGAGATAGCTCATCCCTCCCCCACAGAGCAGCTGGTGGATTCGAATTGTATGCCTTTCGGATTACAGCACAGCTTCTTACCACGAGGCCACCAGAGCTCCCTAACTTGGTGCTAGTGGGTGTTTTATGAGTATAATAATATTTTATTGCTGCCTTAATGAATGATTTACTGATGACTTACTATTGTGAGTGCATTATTTGATGCTTATTGACCATCTGTATATCTTTTTTAAAAGTTTTTTTATAATATATCCAGCAAAATGTACAACAATTAAACAGTATCTACATGTATAATTGACATTAATTACACTCATCAAGCTTTATAATCATTCTCACTCTCCTTTTTATAATTGTTCTTCCTTCATTATTATAAACTCACTGCCCCCTAAACTTCCTAATTAATGTTACTGTTGTCATCTTCATTTAATATAGATAATTCTTAAAAGAGTATTATGCTAGAGGCATATTGCTTTTAGCTACTTAAACTATTGTTTGGCTTTAAGATGACTTCAGGGAATATTCTTTGGTTTAATATTTAAACATTATCTCAAGGAGTGCATTTGCTTTCCATGACTCCAGAAAGTTTAGAGAAATGAGAACTTTAGATTCTGTTTGGCATTTCTCTTTGTGATCAATATTCATCTATAGACTCTTTGATTTAAGTAATCAGTAATGAATGGTCGGTGGGCCCATCCACCTCCCATTTGTTTTCATAGCAAAGGAGACAGTTATTCACAGAGGCAATTAGTCATACATTCCATATTCTCCTCCTGCTTCTGAATTTCCTTCCTCCTAACTCTAGGTCAATGAAGATCAATTGTGTTTTGGATAGACATCTGCAGGTCTTCAATACTCAGGCACTAGCAAATGATCTAGGAGGTAGAAAAGAAGCATTGACTATGTTATCAGGCCAACTAGCTGGAGAGTGCTATGGAAACATAACTCCTAATCTCCAAATCAAGGAGCCAACAATAATCCCATGAGGTGCCTTACAAGACTCTCTTTACCTCTGTCACTATCATAAATGCACCCATCACACAGATGCTGTGGAACCAACACCCTAAAGGCACACACTTACCAAGAACAACTACAAAAATCAGCTGTGCAACCCTCACCCCAATCTCCATCACCACCAACCTCCCTTTTCCCTCTCCCTCTTGCCTCCAGCAATCACCTAAAACCAGGTCAAAATACAGTTGCCTTGAGGGAGCTCTGGTGGCCTAGTGGCAAGAAACTGCACTTCAATCCCGAAGGCCTGTGGTTCAGATGCACCAGATGCTCCGCTGGAGACAGAGGGGCAATCTCCTTCTGATTCAATGGTACACAACAAGAAAAAATAAAAACAAAACCCCCACAATGTATATGATCTTTGTAAGCTAGCAAGTATTAAAAAAAATAAAGAAAGAAGGGAGTTCTGGTGGCCTAATGGCAAGAAGCTGCACTGCAATACCAAAGGCACATGGTTCGAATCCACCAGATGCTCTGCTGGAGGAGGAGCAACTTCCTTCTGTGCCAGTCGGATCCAATTCGATGGTACAAAGGAAAAAAAACCCCAAACAAACAAACAAAATACTCACTAAACAAAACAAAAGAAATACTGAGGGAAGTCTTTCTTAAACACACACCCCAAAAAAAAAATTTGCCTTCCCCCCACCCCCCATCTTACAGTAGTGAGGTCATGCAATGTTTGTCTTCTCATTACTGGCTTATTTCACTCAGCACAATGTCTTCAAGCTCCATTCATGACGTAGTATGCATCAAGGATTCTTTTCTCCTGCTGCCTGTCCACTGTGCACAGGTTATATAATTTTGTTTATTCATTCATCTGTTGGTGGGAGTTTAGGATGTTTCTATTTTTGGACTACTGTGAGTACCGCTGCAATGAACATTGGTGAACAAGTTTTGTTTTTAATTTCTGCTTTGAAGTTTTTTGGATCCACACTCAACACTCTTCGTATCAGCAGTGGAGAAGTCAAAAGAGCTATTCCATTGGGAAAGTCTGTAGTCAAAGAGCATTCCAAAGTATTAAGGAGCAATGATGTCAGTTTAAAGGTTAAAGTGTGCCTAATCCAGATCACGGTCTTTTCAGTCACTTGTGCATCTGAGAGCTGCACAATGAATAAGGATGACAGAAGAATTGATTTCATTAAGTTGTGGTGTTAGAGAAGATTACTGAATGTTACATTGTGTGGTGTCAGTAAACTAAGAAATTGGCTTTTCTATGTATTGTCTTAGCCCCGCCGGGAAAATGGTCTCCAGCTTCCTTAACTATGAACATATGATCTTGTATTTACTTCAACGGCTGTGGGACCAATATAAGCGAGCACTTTCCAGACTGTGAAGAGACTGTGGACAGACTGTGGCAAGTTGTAGCCTGACAGAACCCTGAAGATGGAGTCAAACTTAAAGGTTTGGCTTCTGCATGACTGCGTGAAGAGGTAACTTTGTGCTATGAGACAATTGAGGAAACCAGAGGTTTATTTGTGATGCTGAACTGAACCTAGACTTTCACTTGTTGACTAAGAAGCTGTCTGAACTAACTGATGAATTGCATCTTGCTGTTAGTCTGGCCTGGGGCTACTGTTCACTAATCCTGGACTTGCACCACGTGATATCCTTGTGACCAAAATCTGTGAGTCAGTTTGCAACGAACATTGGACCCAACAATTCACAGAAATAGGAGCAGGAGCATAGGGGGTGGCTTATCTGATCATGTAGCTATTTGTTGGGTACTATATATGTTATTGATAGGGACAGTTCCCCTTTATGAAGCAGATAGAAGACAGACTTAGACTTCCCCATATTACTACTGCTCTTTTTACAGACTGCCAAGAGAACAAACAGATCTGTTTTGGAAAAAATGAAGCAGAGTGCTAGGGGTGTGTGTGTGTATGTCCAATTGGTGATTTTTTTTTGCGAAGCAGACCTCCAGGCCTTTCTCCAAGGTGCCTCTGTGTTGTCTTGAACTGTCAACCTTTCCATTAGCAGCCAAGCATTTTAACAGTTTGCATCTTCCTGGGACTTCCTGCTCTGCTTACAGTTTCTAAGTACCATCCCAGTACAGCAGATTCCTAGTTGAGAGGGAGTTTGAGAAATGATACTTGTTTTCTGGTCTCTGCAGTACAGAAATACAAACGAGAAGTAGGCAAAAATGAATGCTGAGTGTCAACCTCACATGTAATCGCAGAGGATGGAGTCCTGTGGGGCTGCAGGAGTGACTGACACAGTGCATACAGGCAGTCCCCAATTTATGAACCACTGTTGTTCCTCAGGGATCCTTTAGGCTGAATTTTGCTTGCCTGCAATATTAATGTTATTGTTCGATAATTTCCTCACTCTGTCAGATTACCTTTTTTTTGGAATGGGAACAAATATAAATCTCTTCCAGTCAGTTGACCAAGTGGTTGTCCTCCAGATTTCTTAGCACAACTTGCAACTCTGTTGCAAACAGAGGTTGGTTTAATCTTCTCAAATAGAGGACAAGTTTTCCATAACATTAAAGGAATCATCCAATGGATATATTAGAGACTTAGGTACAGGGAAAAAATGCAGCTAGTACAGAATAGAATGAAATTAAAAGCAAAATTTCCTGCCCTTAGTTCCACTTCTAAGGAGTTCTGAGGTTGTATTAATGAGTACAAGCACATGAGTACAAGCCAAAAGGTTGGTGGTTCAAATACATAGAGACACCCAGAAGTGTCTCAGGAGACAGGCTTGGCAATCTGCTTCTGAAATTCATGTAGCAGTCCTACTCTCTACATATGGGGTTGTCCGTCATAAGCTGGAACTGACATGGTGACAATTAACAACAGCATTTCCACTCCTCAGATCTTCCTTATTTTTTTTTTCTATATACTGGAATTTTTACATCATAGTTCTAAACACATTTAGCATCCATTTCTCAATCCATTAACTCAAGAAAGCATCTACTGACACCTTAACATGAAGCAAGGAATTGAAACCACACCTCATGTCATCTGCTCTCAGACTCAGACTCACTTTGTGGGTTTTGTTTGTATTGTTCTAGTAGCCTTGGATTCCAGGGGTTGGAATTGATTCCTAGATGACCTGCTGGCAGGCTTTAAGAGGCAGCAAATCACACAGAAAGAGATTGACCATCTTTGTCTTGCAGAGCTGCTGGTGGAGTTGAACCTTGTGCCTTTGGATTGGCAGTACAACTCCTTAACCACTAAGCCATCACCAGTCTAGTGGTGCTATTTATGGCTCTAAACAACATATTCAAAATTCAATTCCTTTTCATTTACTCCAGACAGAATTTCTTGACCTTCCCCACCGACATGTAAGAAGAAAAAAAAAGAAATTAACCCATCCAGCACCTTTCTCCTCCACCTCCTTCGAACATCTGTTGGTTAATTTGCTCATTACATTTCTGCTGTCGCTTATAAAGCTGACACTCTGTTCCTGTAATTATAATTAAACCTTCTCCACTTTCACTATTTGTTGATTCTGAGAATTAGACACCAGCCAATTTTATGATTACAGACATTATTTGCTGCAGAACCAAGTAATAAGATAGCCCCACGGAGAGGGGATCGGAACGCCACTTCCCACCCTGTGCTGCCTGGAGGAGGACGCTTGCTGTCTCAAATGTGCAGGTCAAATGGATTCTCTTTTCTTGCACTCCACTAATTACTCAAAATCATGACTCACATGAGCCTACTTCACATTTGGTCCTTGAAATAGATTCTGTTTTCTTTGGTTTTCTAATTGCCGTTCCTTTTTCTTCCTGAGAGGAGAAACAGATGTCTTCACCACGTCACAGGAATGCGCTTGCCACACTGGGGTCCTTAATAGGTGCCAGGGGCGTGGTAGCTGCTGTTTTCGCTCCCCTTCTAATCATGTGACTTGAGGTTTTCTGCCAGTTGCTGTCCCAGTAGGTGTGTGGCTCTGCCCAAGGCCTGGAAGTTCATGCGATCTTGTTCTCCTTGATGGTGACTTATCCAGAGGATGGACACAAGACCTGAACAAGGATAACTGAAGTCATTTAACGGAATGTGGTCAATGGATATTGAGAGAGAAATGCATCCAGCAGGGAAGGTTTTGCCCAAAGATTCTGTGATGATTAGTACACGTGTTAACTTGGCTTAGGCTATGGGTTTGAGTTATTCAACTGAGCACTAGTCTAGTTTCTACCCTTAATCACAGTCGTTACATCAGTTGGTCTTGGGTCAAGCAGGTGACAGGTCATAGTATAACCTAATAGAATGTGATCAATCCAGCCAATGAAAAGAGAGTTTCTCTAGGATGCATTCTGCCTTCAGACTATAAATAGATAATTTAACAGAATTCCCTCTCTTTCACACTACATGAAATTCACTCTTTCTCTCTTTCACACACTCACACACACCCCCCCACACTTCATGAGCATCATCTTCAAGCCTACAAGCTAAGGAACTCCTCTCCTAGGGTGACATTGTTGACACCCTGATCTGGAATTTTGTATCCAAAACTGTGAAAAAAGAAATTCCTGGTTTAAAAGCCACTTATTTATAGTGTTTGTGTTATGGCAACACCAGGAAACTGAGACAGACTCTAAAGTTGTCACCAAGGACCTGGGACCCCTGGCTCTGTCTCTTCACTCTGCCCTCAGTGTTGGCTTCGTGCCTTGTTTCTTCATAGTGGACTGCAAGCAGCAGCATGAACTCCTCTTGGGTAGCACGTGGGAATGGTCAGTGATTGAGTGGTGCCCTACAAATGATGACTCGGCTTAGCTGGGCCATGATTCTCAGCAGTTTGGCAGTAATGCGATGATGCAGTCATCTCCAGAGATGATCAATTAATCAGTTATAAGGGGATTAAGGTGAGATGCAAGATTCTTACTCAGTTCACAGTCCTGATCCAACATAAGGAGAATTTCCTTGGAGTAAGGCCTGCCTCATCCTTTATCATACAAGTGATAAGAGGATAAAGACATAAGCAGAGAAGGTACTTCAGTATTACCAAGAAAGAAGAGTCAGGAATAAAGGTCATCCTTTGGACCTCAGATTCTTGTGCTGAGAACCTCCTAGACCTAAAAGATAATTGATGTCAAGACATAAAGTGATCTCCAAGGAATGATGGGTTCACAGGAGACAAGGACCTTACCCTGAGTCACCAGAGAGGGAAAGCCTTCCCCTAGAGCTGGAGCTATGAATTAGATACTTCTAGCCTTAGATGCCTAGAGGGCTCTGGTGGCTTAGTGGTACAGAATTGCACTGTCAATCCAAAGGCATGTGGTTCGAATCAGACAGCTATTCCTTGGGAGAAAGATGGGCAATCACCTTCTGTGCAATTCACTGCCTCTGAAAAAGCCACCAGAGGGTCCCTACTCAGTCTTGACTCAATGATACTTAACAACAACAACCTTAGAGGCAAGCATGGTAAACACTTCTCACATATATTAGACACGTTGTCATGAGGGGACAGTCCTTAGAAGAAGACATCAAAGGGGAAGGATCAGAGAAGGGGAGGAAGACTTTAGACAACATGGATTGACACAATGACTTTAACAGTAGACTTGTGCAGAATGGAGACTGGTAAGATCGACAGGATTAGGAGCTGTTGTTCACAGCGTCACTTTGAGTTGTAGTTGATTTGACAGCACGTAACAACAACAACAGCTTCATAAGTTGTGAAAGAATGAATTTCTGTTTGTTAAAGCTGTCCACTTGTGGTATTTTCTGTTATAGCAGCATTGAATAACTAAGGCAAAGGTCAACCTGACCCAGTCCCCTGGCTTGAGAGCACAGGAAGGAAATCAGGGTATCGTCTTGTAATATAGGTCAATGAACTTTAGACACTCAAACCACAGATGTTCACATTTCTTCCCTATTGAATCTCTTACTTCAGCAACCATATTTTAAATGTCCAAGAATGAGTTTTTGCCCTATTTTCATATCTAGCTCTTTTTATTTTATGAAGTAAAGCTTGAGAATCTTTCTTTGTGAGAATTTTCTTCTATTCTCTGAATTACCTATTTCCTCAGAGATTAACTTGTTCACCTTTTGTTCAGTGTATTAAAGAAACAATAGAGCTCAGTAGTTCAGAGTTACAACTCAGGAAACAAGTAGCCTGGGTTCAAATACCATCTCTGCCCCTTCCTAACTATGTGAACCTCAAATAAGTCACTTTACCTTTCTGTGACTCAGTTTCCTGTAAAGTGGAGACAACAATAGCCTTAGCTCATAGCGTCATTAGTCTATTGCTGTTGAGTCAATCTGGACTCACAGCAATTGGGCCTCTGTCCAATTTGGAAGAAGTAGAACTGTCTTATAGATTTTCCAAAGCTGTAATCTTTACAGAAGCAGACTGCTTTCTTCCACAGAGCAGCTAATGGATTTGAACAGTTGACCTTTTGGTTCACAGCCAAATGCTTAACCACTGTGCTAACAGAGGTCCTCATGGGTTAGCTAGGTGAATTAATAAGTATAAAATGCTTAAACAATCTCAACAACTTTATGTAAACATATGTACACACATAATATGTATGTATATGTTGTTGTTATGTGCCATTGTGTTGCTTGTGATTTATAGCATCCCCATGTACAGCAGCTTTGAACCCTGCTCTGTCCTGAGCCAAACTTATAGTCTCTGACACACCTACCCCCATATATACCCCAGTCACTAAGTCAATCCATCTCATCAAGAGTCTTCCTCTCTTGCTCTGTCCCTCCACCTCTTCAGCTTGATGTCCCTCTCCAAGGACTAGTCCCTCCTTGCAACATGCCCAAAGTATGTCAGACAAAGCTTCAGAATCATTCCCTCCAGAGAGAAGCCTGGTTTCACCCTCTCTAGGATGAACCTGTTCTCCTTGCAGTCTATGGTATATTCAATAATCTTCTTTAGCACCACAGCTCAAAGGCATCAATTTTCCTACTATCATGTCTAGTCATTGTTATTGTTATGTGCTATTGAGTTGACTATGACTCATAGCCATCCTATGAACAACAGCTCTGAATCTTGCCCTATTCTAAGGGAACCTCACCATCCCTGGTACACCTGCTCCCCATTATCACAGTCACTGTGTCAGTCCATCGCATCCAGGGTCTCCCTCTCCTGCCCTGACCCTCTATTCCTCCAGCCATGATATCCTTCTCCAAGGACTGGACTCTCCTGACAACATGTCCAAAGTGTGTGAGATGGACTTTCAAAATCTTTGCTTCTTAGGAGCAACCTGGTTTCACTCTCTCCAGGACAGACCTGTTTGTTCTCTTGGCAGTCTGTGGTATGTTCAATACTCTTCTCCAACACCACAACTCAAGGACATCATTTCTTCTGTCATCCTTATTCATTGGCCAGCTCTCAGATGCATAGCAAACAATTGAGAAGACCATATACATATTTTTTTCTCAAGTACTTAGATGACACAAAAAAATTAATATTGAAGGTTAGTAATTCAAATTTAACAGAGCTGAGGAAAAAATACTTGGCAAACGGTTTTCATTAAATTACATTTGAGAAAGCCTGTGGAGTAAATTTACGTTGCGGCACTTTGAGGTCACCGTGAATTGAAATAAACTTGAGAACAATCTTTTTTTAAAAAAAATTTTTTTTTTGCTTATTCTTTTCTTAGTCCTTTTCCTTTTGTTGATTTTCCTCAATTGTTTAGTAACATCTGGTGATCAATTCATCTTTATAAATGAAGGGCAAGGTTGATGCTATTGGGACTTAGGCAGGGTGTTCCCTGAGCCCTGGAATGTGAGGTGTAGGGAGAAGGGGGTGCACATGGCAGGCTGTGCTGTCTCCAGGCATCCACTCCTTTTTTAAAAATTTTCATTTTATTTTAATAATTTTAATGAACATTTACAGAGATTTTGGATTTCCATTCATTCATTGCTGCACTTCTTTCCCCGCCCCGCCCCCCATCCCAGTTCGCTTCTCTCTTTGAAAAGTAATAGAAAACTCCCTCCCTGGTACACAATCCCCCCGGCATCCCTCCCACGGCCCCAAGTACATTCCACTATGCACCCTTAGTTGTGGACTCTTGAGAGGAGCAGACACCAGGCTGTGAGTTGACTCAGTGAAGGCCCAGGGTGTGGTGGTGAGAATGGAGGTCTCCTGGGCTAAAGGGAAGTGCCAT
>NW_006399888.1:1143887-1158193 GCF_000299155.1 Elephantulus edwardii | reverse complement strand
TTGTGGACTCTTGTGATAACCATAATACCCTATCATACATCGCTTTTAAATTATTCTCTCCCTCATCTGTTTCAGTGCAATATACACCATTTATCCAGTTTTTCTCAGTCTTACCCCAACCCTGATATCAGTCCCATTTTACAGCAGTGATATCATGCAGTATTTGTCCTTTTGTGACTGAGATATTTCAATCAGCATAATGTCCTCCAGGGTCACCCATTTTGAGCACGCGTCCACTCTTACTCTTGCCTCTGGGGCAGCTTTCTCAGAGGCATGCTCTCTGTTGTAGGAGAACTCCTTTCCTTGTCTCTTATTGCATGCAATCCACCCTTTTTCTATCTTCTATCTTTCTCAGATGACTCTCCATTGAGCTTCCAAGGCTGTAGAAATCACTTGGGAAGAGATTGCCCATCTTTCTGCCCATGCACAGACTATCTAGTGGATTTGAACTGCCAAAGTTACTCTCCCTTTAGACTAGCAGCATAACCCCCTACAGACTATGCCACTAGAGCTCCCTGTACAGATGGTACCCATTGGGGTTATTGAATGCTCACACTGGATACCAAACCTTGCACAGGAAGGATGTGAGCATTTTCTCAGAAGGAATTTTCATTTTCGGGGGCCTCCATGGCCTGTTGGTGTTCTCTGAGAGTCTCTGTTCTCAGAGCTAGTCTGTTGGCAGGTCTTCCCAACAAGACCTTGTGGTTCTGTGGGGATGGAGGGCGGCTCCTATCTTCCTGAAGACTCAGGGCCTTCAACATTGAGTGAGCCTCGGTACATGGAGGAGGTGAAAAAGAGCGTGAGAGGAGCAGACACCAGGCTGTGAGTTGACTCAGTGAAGGCCCAGGGTGTGGTGGTGAGAATGGAGGTCTCCTGGGCTAAAGGGAAGTGCCATTGTCCTCGGCCACTCTCACCAACAGAAGCAATGGCAGAACCAATCTCTAACTGAGTTCTTCTGACATCCCAGGCCCTCTGGAAAGCTTGGTAGACAACTTGTCCAGAAAAGTGTTCACATTGTCATACAGTTCGGTCTCATAATGGATGAAAGACGTGTAGATTTGAACCCAGGTAGGGAGCTCTGATCACCTAGTGGTAAAAAACCTACACTGCAATCCCAAAGGTGCATGGTTTGAATCCACCAGCTACAGGAAATCTGCTTCTGTCGATTTACTGCCTCTGAAAACCTGCTGGAGGTTTTCAGTTACGGGTCATTTATGACTCGAAGGAACTCAACCACAGCAACAGGGCCATGAAGCAGTCCTTCGGATACAGCAAGGAGAAACTGCGTGGTTTAAAGTCAGAAAAGGTGTGTGACTGAGTGTATCCTTTCACTGTATCTATTCAACCTACATGCTGAGTAAATAATCCCAGAAACTGGACTGTAGGAAGAAGAATGTGGCATCAGGAAAAGAGGAATATGTATCAACAAGTGAGACACTCTTGTTTGTAGAAAGTAGAGAAGTTTTAGGAGTACTTGCTGAAGAAGATCAAAGACTACAGTCATTAGTACTGGCAATCAATATGGGTAATCTGCCAGTTGGGTAAAGAGGTAAAGGGATGGTGCACTTCTCCTTAGGATTTGGAGGCCTCCGGGTTTCAGATCCTTTGAGCCTTGGTGGTGGCTAGGGACTCCACTGTGTCAGGAACCAGACAGGAAGAGAGAGGGACACTGCACCGGATGAGCACACTTTTTGGTTTGTTGTTGCTGTTAAGTGCCATCGAGTCATAGAAGACTCATAGCGACCCTATGATCGAGAGTCCTCGACACTTGCGTGCGTGACTTTCATCCTTTCTCCAGGTTCATAGGGTTTCTGGAGGCAAGCTATTTATGGAAGTGGATACCACTCCTGCTTCCAAGCTTGTTTTAATCTGGGAGCTCCACCAAACACTGTCCACCATGGGTAACCATTATCACATTTGACACATCAGTGTCACAGTGTTCAGCATCACAGCAACCATGAATTACCTCTGTAAGCAAGTGGACAGACCAGGGCTATATGACCTAGAAGAATGTTTGACCAAAACAACTCACACTCTCAAGCAAGCCTCAGCCTCTGCCTCCAGTCAGAACAGTAACACACAACAAATGGACCCCAGAAACTTCCCTTGCCTGACTTCCACCAAAGTGTGACTGCCACCACAAAGTCAGCCAGTCAGCCAACTTCCAGAGTGGAGGGAGACTCCAAAGCTTAGCCTTGCATATTGTAGCTTTTATGTAGCACTGAGTCAGAATCTACTCAGAGCTGACCCTCTAGCAGATTTTCAGAGGCAGTAAATCACACAGCGGCTGACTGCCCATCTTTCTCCTGTGAAGTAGTTGGCAGATTTGAACTGAGTGCCTTTGAGTTGACAGTGCAACTCCTTACCACTAGACCACCAGAGCTCCCAAGCCTGCATACAAGCCCTCTGCAAAACCCAGAGGGGTATCAAGAGCTTTCAAGAACGGGTGAGGTGAGTGTTGTGAAAAAGAAGTTCTAGTCTCTGTAGGACATTGTTGTTGTTGTTGTTAAGTGCCATCGAGTTGCAGGCGACTCATAGCGACCCTATGAAGGAGTGTCCTCAACGCTTGGGTGTCTCTCATCCTCTCTCCAGGTTCATAGGGTTTCCGGAGGCAAGCTATTACTGAATTGGATGCCACTCCTCCTTCCAAGCTTGTTTTAATTGGGGAGCTCCACCCCACTCTCTGTCAGCATTGGGTAGACAACCATTAATGCATTTGACACATTAGTGTCACAGTGTTCAGCCTCACAGAAACCACAAGTGACCGCGGTGCGGCAACTTGTACACCAGGGCTATACGACCTAGAGGAATGTCTGAACAAAAACAATGAAAGACAGGCCCGAGGGCTGCGGATTAAAAGTCACCCACCTTTGGCTTGGTAGCATCGCTTTCTGTCCACTGGGTCAGCCGATCTCTCTCTCTATGTTGATGTTATTGTTGTTAAGTGCCATCAAGTCGCAGGACTCATAGGACATTAGTCTGTTTATTTTAATTAAATGTGAATCTTGTGACTAAACACTTTAAATAATTACAGATTTGTGTGATAGTACTATTACTGAGCTTTTGTGTCAGAAAGCATTTAATCACCTTTTTGCACATTCGTGATTCTCAAGAATGATTACACATTAACTCTGCATCTCTTGCCCTGGTTCCCAAGAGAAGCAACTGACTTTTGCTTGATTGACAGTCAGGCATAAAGGAATCTTGTTACTGTTAAAGAAGTGGAACTTGAAACAGAGACACAACTATAGTTTCCTATAGACAAAGAACTATAATACCAGCCCTGTAGTTGAACACCTCAATGGGTACCCAAACAATAGTATTTAAGGAGAAATATAGGAAAACAAGATTTCCACAAAAACCCCACTAGGATTGATTTTAGTCCATTGGTTTTATTTTAGGGGGAAACTATTGACTAAGAAGAAATAGAAAACTTGTGGGAGCAAGTTTAGCCTTTGTACTTGTTAAGTGATGAGTAATAAGATTAAGGAATGCCTCCTGTGACTTCAATACGACAATTTAATTTTGCATCTAGATCTGTTTTCTATCAGAGCAAACCAACTTGTTGCCGTTGCGTTGGAGTCTGCTCGGACCTGACCCCCTATTGGATTTGCAAGACTGTAAAGTGAACGGGAGGAGATTGCTCATCTTTCTCCCCAGGAGCTGCTGGTCGATTGCAATCACGTTTGAGTTTGCACTGAAATTCCCATTTGTGCTCCCTCAGAACATGCAAGTGAAGTGAAAATTGTGCGTACTGTGTTTTATGCCTTTGTGACAAGATAAATATGAGAAATCAAGGATCTCTCGAGTTTTTGCTCCCCTTAAAGACAAAAATAAAGAGAACTGAGAACTTTCTCCAGGAAGCATCAGAAGACGCATTGGACAGTCTCCTGGGTGCCCTCTGCTCCCACCTCCCGGCAAACCTCAGTCCCCTTGACCCCAGAACCAGACTGTCCGGTGGCCATCTGTGAGGAGGAAGAACAGAGGAAGGGAGGCCGGAGCCACTGTGGACAGCTTCTGTAGTGCTCATTCACTCACTGCCGTCCAGTCAGGCTGACTCAGAGCTGATCTGGCCCCATTTTCTCCTCGAGGCTAAACCTTCACAGGCAAATCCCCATAAGAGGCTCCAACTTGGTTTAATTTATACACTAACACTAAAGAAGTCATTCAGAAATCAGATGAAAACGGTCATGCTTCCTTGACAGGTTAATTGTCGCCGACTGTAAGTGCACACAGACCCTGAGGCAGGACAGTATTTCACTCTGATTAACATGACCTTCAGGCAGCCAGAGTGCTCCAGATGAGTGAAGGAGACTGCAGACAGCAGAGGGGGATTGTAGGAATGCTCTTCATGATTCGACTGGTTGAAAGGGAGCCCTGGTGGCCTATTGGGTATGGAGTTGCACTGCAAGCCCAGAGGTCATGCCTCGCTGGAGGTTCAAATCCACCACTGGCTCCACAGGACAATGACGGGCTGTCTCCTTCTATGTGATTTACAGCCTTGGAAACCTAGGGGAGGATCAGCTAAGAGTCATTTGTGACTCAGTAGCAATGAACTCAGCTCGTTGAAATGACATACCAGGCCTCAGAATCAACCAAGAGGAACGAGAAGGATCAAAGGAAGGAAAGAAGGCCAGCCTTTTTGGTTGCTGCCTGATCAAGCAGCAAATTCGGGTCTTTAACAAGCAGAGGCCCTAACGCCGAAGGATTCAGTCTTTCATTT
The DNA here is from genome assembly GCF_000299155.1 of Elephantulus edwardii. Classification (NCBI taxonomy): domain Eukaryota; kingdom Metazoa; phylum Chordata; class Mammalia; order Macroscelidea; family Macroscelididae; genus Elephantulus; species Elephantulus edwardii. Next base: position 1,153,470 of record NW_006399888.1, on the reverse strand, counting down.
ATATAGAGAGGAGGGACACTGGAAGGAAGAGTGTCCCGAAAGAAAGCTTTTAGTTCAAACAGGTAAAGAAAGACAGAGAGGAGACCTTTGAGGGAGGGCCTGGCCTGAGGAGACGTGATGACTAACTGTAGGAAACAAAGCGAGATTTGCTGGTGGATACGAGAACCGCTCATCAGATCTTAACAGCACCACTCAAAGAGTCCCTGCCCTCTAGAAAGACTCAAGTAGTGGAGACCACTGAGACCACTGAGCATTTGTGGGCATTTTGCCGAGGGTCACGGCTGAGGAGAGACTTTTGTTAAGTTGAAACTTCCTTTTGGAAAAACTGGTCAGTTGTTCTTCACTGCCCAGTGGGCCTAGAAGACTCACTCAGTCAGGCAGTCATTCAGCTGAGCCCTGAGGCCTAACCAGTTAAAGACCAGCCAAGCCCACACCACTGTCTCCACGGACAAGACCCTTCATACGCTCACAGGTGTGAGCCAGTGACAAATGGAGGAGCAAGGTTTACGACTCCTAATGAGGGAACTGTTACCTAACACCACGCTCCCTGGGATTAAACAATCCCTCTCATACTGACTACTGAGAAGGACTTGCAGGACTGATAGAGTGATGTGTGAAGTGAGGTGAGCTTTGAGGGTGCCGCTCGCCCTTCCTCTGTCTTCCTGGTGAAGAAGACGACTAGTGGTGAGTACCGGTTCATTCAAAGCCCCTTCACTAGGAGAAGCAGTTGGAGCTGTATGTGGGTGGAAGGCGGGGGTCTTGGTGGCAGTGCTCACCCAGCTGTGGGCACCGCTGAGAGTCCATCTCTCTAAGAGCATGTATGGGTCAATCTCCAAAGGCTGGCCTGCTTGCTTGAGGGCCTTACAACTTGCACTATAGTTGAGAAAGAGGTCAAGTTTAGGCTGGGACATTCCACCCTCCTCCTCCTCACATACCGTGACTATGGCCTTAGAACAGAAAAGACATATATGACTCGCTTCTGAATGCCTAGTTTGTGCCAAATGCAGCTTCTCGGGAGCCCGACTCTCACTGGTTAGGTTAGTACCTACTTAAATCTGGCAAGTTTACATCCACTTAAGCCAGCGGAACTGGTGCAACACTGGTGTTTGTCGTTGTTGTTGCTGTTTTGTGCCATTGAGTTGCCTGCAACTCAGCGACTCTGTGTACAACAGCCCTAAACCCTGCTCTATCCTGTGCCAATCTTATTGTCTCTGACACACCTACCCCCATTACTCCAGTCAGTGAATCAATCCATCTCATTGAGGTTCTTCCTCTCCAATGCATACTGGTGATTTTGGGGCCCCAAATTGCAAAGTCCAGTGGATAGGAGTCTTCTAAGGAGAAGACTGGCGAGTGGACTTGCTCAAGGGTTTTCGGAAAGAAATAATTCCCAGGTTTGGTTTGCCAAAAAACAAAGGTCTTAACAGCAACAATGACTCCCACTTGGTGTCTATAGTAGTACGGGACTTGGCCTGGACCTTAGGTGCTAAAAGGAAGCTTTATACAGCCCTATTAGAGAGCTGGACAATGACTGGGGATGATAGAAGAGGAATTGATGCCTTTGAGCTGTGGTGCTGGAGAAGAGTATTGAATATATCATGGACTGCTAAGAGAATGAACAGGTTCCTCCTAGAGAGGGTGAAACCTGGCTGCTCCTTGGAGGCAAGGATTCTGAAGATTCGTCCGACATAATTTGGACATGTTGCAAGGTGGGATCAGTCCTTGGAGAGGGACGTCATGCTTGGGAGGGTGGAGGGACAGCACAAGAGAGGAAGACCATTGATGAGATGGATTGATTCAGTGACTGGGGTAATGGAGGTAGATCTGTCAAAGACAGTGAGATTGGTACAGGATAGGGCAGGGTTTAGGGTTGTACATAGAGTCGCTATGAGTAGCAGGCGACTTGACCACACATAACAACAGAGCTGTGGTGTTGGAGAAGTGTACTGACTAGAACAGGCAAATCTGTCTTGGAGAAAGGTGCTCCTTAGAGGCAAAAATGGAGAAACTTCATCTCACTTACTTTGTGCATGTTGTCAGGAAGTACAAGATCTTGGAGAAAGATACCGTTCTGGGAAAGGTGAAGGGTCAGATAAAGACATTCAACAAGCTGCATTGACAAGAGTTAATGACTAACAATGGGCTTAGATAAGATTAGAGTGGTGAGGATGGCACAGTGGAGAGCAAGTTTCAGCTCCGTTGTTCACAAGGTCACTGTGAGTTGTAGCTGATTTCACAATACATAAAAACAACAATTAGGAGATCTCAATGCAGCAATAAACAATGACATCCGAGTGTTACCTTGGGTCAATATGTGGTCATTGGCTTTCCTGACAAAATTTGTACAGCACCAAAGAGAAAACTCAAAATTGGACTACTTGAGACAACGTATGGAAGGCTGTGATTCCTCAACCAGCCTCTCTATGAAGAAATAGGCAGTAAACAAATGGTCTCCTGAAGTGTTAATAATAAAATATGCAGCTTCTTAATGTTCCCTCTAGGTTTTATAAGACTATGTATGTGGAGGTTGGCACCAGCCATCCCAAGGCCATAGAATGTCTTGCTCTGAATTTGGAAAGTTGCTCAGCTCCAACCCAGGTTGACCAACATGTACACTGCCCTCCTAATCAACCAGATTGCCATCAGACTATATAAATTGTGGATTCGTTATTCTGGATCATTCCAGAAGAAAGCTTTCCTCCTAGGCCTGAGGAAGCTGCGCAGAAGAACTCATGAGTTAAAAGATGAGTTTCTAGTGAGCTCTGGTGGCCCTAGTGGCAAGAAGCTGCACTGCAATCCTGAAGGCATGCGGTTCAAATCCACCAGATGCTCCACTGGAGAAGGAGGGGCAATCTCTTCCAGTGCCAGTTGGATCCGATTTGATGGCACACAACCACAAAATTTAAAAAAAAAAAAAAAATTAAAAAAAAAGATGAGTTACCCAAACTTTCAGTAGATTTCCCAGATAAGTCTAGGCTGCATGTTTTCTTGAATCGTCCTTTGACGATATTGAGAGTAGTTGGAAGAAGGCTCAACAACAACCTGCATTATGTAGAAGATACAACCTTGTTTGCTGAAACTCTGGAGTGCTTGAGGAACTTGCTGCAGAAGATCAAAGACTATAACCCTCAGTATGAATTACATCTCAACCTCAAGAAAACAAAAATCCTCACCACTGGGCAACATCATGATAAACAGAGAAGAAATTGAAGTTATCAATGATTTCCCCTTACTTGGATCCCTAATTAATACCCTTGGTAGCAGTAGTCAGGAAGTCAGGAGACGTATAGCATTGGGAAAATCTGCAGTCAGGAACCTCTCCAAAATACTGAATGACAATAACATGAGTTTGAAGACCTAGGCACATCTGATTCAAGCCAGGGTCTTTCGGTCACCTACTATGCATCAGAGATCTGGACAGTCTTTGAGGACGAGAGAAGAAAAATTGATGCCTTTGAGTCAAAGTGTTGGAGCGTACTGAATATTCAATGGACTACAAAAAGAACAAACAGGTAAGTCTTGTAGAAAGTGTATCCAGAGTGCTCCTTGGAGGCAGGGATGGTGAAGCTCATCACAAATGCTTCCAGCATGTTGGTAGGTGGGGCTATTCCTCCGAAAGGCATATGCTTGGAAATGTGGAAAGTCAGTGAAAGAGTGGAGAACCCCCAACGAGATGGATTCATAACGTGACTACAACAATAGGCTCAAGTGTGCCAGAGATGAAGAGAATGGCACAGAATAGGACAGGGTTCAGATCTGTTGTTCAGAGCCTCCCTGTGAGTCAGACTTGACTGGGGAGCACCTAACAACAACAACAACAGCAGCAGGACCAACACTATTTTATCTTTTTGTGTGTGTGTGTGTACCGTCAAACTTGATCTGACTGGCACAGGAGGAGATTGCCCTTCTTTTTCCAGCAGAGCAGCTGGTGGATTTGAACCATGTGCCTTCGGAGTTGCAGTGCAGCTTCTTGCCACTAGGCCACCAGAGCTCCCAAATAAATATTTTCTCTTTCTTGAAGCTGTACTATGTTTTCCAGAATCTGACCCTGTGCTCATGATTTACTAGAAACTTATCTTCTTAGCCAGCATAGGAATGCTTGGAACTTACAGACCAGACAGGGAAACATTTAATGACCTTGGTGTAAGACATAGAAGTGTTTGGACTGATGGTACGAGATTAGGGCCTGAAGTTTTTAAACTGATAAAGGGAAAACCAGTACCAGGCAAAACATGTAACAAAAATTGTTGATTATGTGTCATCTGTAGCCTGCTAACTACTACCCCTCAGTCTTTGTTTCTGTCCCCTATATGATGGGCACTTGAAGTGAGAGGAGTTGAGAAACCCCAAATGACAGCCTGTGTTGTTGATTCTCCCTCCTGGCTAGCCTCCTCTTAGGAGGGTTATCTATCTTCTTGCAACTTGGAGTATTTTAAAAAAACTTATTATTAGAGGCTCTAGAGTAACTATGGATTCCATCTCAACAAAAACAAAAATCCTCGCAATTGGATTAGTAAACAGCATTATGACAAAGAGGAAAAATATTGACATTGTCATTGATTTTACTTGGAATCAACATCCATGGAAACAGCAGTCAAGAAATCAAATGGCAGATGCACTGATCAATTCTTAAAAGACCTTCTTTTAAGTACTAAAGAGCAAGGATATCACTTTAAAGACTAAGCTGCGTGCTATGGTTAGTATTGTGTATGGGCCTGGCCACGAATCTCAGTATAATGTAGCTGTATTATATGTTGTGTGATGTTAATGAGGCAGGATTAGAGGCAGTTAGGTAATGATATGATCAGTCTGATCTGGTAAAGGGAATACCTCCTCATCGGTGTGACCTGCTCTGACCATGTATTTGGACTCTGGTGAAGATTTTTGGAGAGCTTTTTGTCTGGTCCTGCATCTAGCTCATGACCTTAGTGTTGAGCCAGTGTCCTGCTGTACTTGCTGACCTGACCTTGGGCTCTTTCGTCTCTGAATCCAGCAGTCTCCAATCTTGTTTTCAGGGTTCAATTCGTTAGCCTCCCTAGATACATTTCTCCTGAGATCTGACCCACAAACCTGGAACTTACCAGCCTCGAAGAGTGTGAATCATTTTAAAAATATTTTCTTTCTTTTTCCTTCCTTCCTTCTTTCTTTCTTTCTTTCTTTCTTTCTTTCTTTCTTTCTTTCTTTCTTTCTTTCTTTCTTTCTTTCTTTCTTTCTTCCTTCCTTCCTTCCTTCCTTCCTTCCTTCCTTCCTTCCTTCCTTCCTTCCTTCCTTCCTTCCTTCCTTCCTCCCTCTCTTTCTCTCTCTCCCCTTCCTTCCTTCCTCTCTCTTTCTTTCACTGGTAATACTTCACTTCTCTGGAAAACCTAACTTAAGATGGTGCACTTGCCCCAACCCATAGTATTTCATTGGCTTCATATGCAAGTAGGGAGCTCTGGTGGCCTATTGGCAAGAAGCTGTACTGTAATTCCGAAGGCACACGATTCAAATCCATCAGCTGCTCTGCGGGAGAAAGATGGGTAATCTTCTGTGCGATTATCTGTCTCTGAAACCCGACAGAGGGTTGGCCATGGGTCAGTTACAACTGTACAGTACACAACAACAACATATACATGTTAAAGTTGGATGATAGGGAATAGGGAAGACCAAAGAAGGACTGATGCCTTTGAATTGTAATGTTGGCAAAGACTAGTGACCATATGACAGATATGAAAGAAGGAACAATTCTGCCATGGTGCAGCCAGCATGCTCTTTGGAGGTGAGGATGGTGAGACTTCATTGCAAATATTTCAGGTACATTATCAGGAGGGGCCAGTTATTGGACGATAACACCTTGCTTGGAAAAGCAGAGGGTCAGGGAAGAGGAGGAAGACCCTCAGTGACATGGATAGGCATAGTGACTGCAGCAATAGGCTCAAGGCCAGCAGAGACACGAGGAAGGTGGAGGATGGAGAGGGGTTTTGTTTTGTTACATGAAAGGTTGACTATGGGTCAGAATCCACGCGATGGCGCCTAGCCACAATCACGGAAGACAGGGTCTTAACCACCGAGATGCACAACTTCCATCTGCCCCTGAAGGACAAAGGTTCTGAAAATCTCACTTGGGCTGCTATGAACTTACCTGCACACACACACACACACACACACACACACACACACACACACACCCCTTAGATGCAGCAATAGCCTTTCTCCAGCTGGAGAGAGAGTGAGACCTGGTGGCTCAGAGGTTAAAGCGTTAAGCTACTAACCTCAAAGGTCAGGAATTTGAACCCGAGAGCAACTAATATGGTGATAAATGTGGCAGTTTGCCTCATAGATGGTTTTTAAAAATTATTATTAATTTTTTATTAATTTAAATGAAAGTTTACAGAGACTTTGGATTTCCATTCATTTATTGTTCTACTTTTCTCCCTGCCCAACCTCTCCCCCAGTTCGCTCTTCTCTTTGAAAAGTAAAAGAAAAATTCTTTCATTGTTATACAATCCCTCCCCCCAAGTTCACTCCATTATGCAGCCTTCATTCTGGACTCCTGTCATGACAATAATACCTAATCATATATCCCTTTTAAACAGTTATCTCCCTCATCTGTTACAATGGAGTATACACAATTTATCTCATTTTTCTCAGTCTCCCTCCAATCCCAATGTCAGTTCTATTTTATAACAGTGGCACTATGAAGTATTTGTCCTTTTGTGACTGAGATATTTCACTCAGCAAAATGTCCTCCAGGGTCACTAATTTTGTATAATATTTAATGAATTCTTGTTTTTCAATGCAGCATAGTTTTCCATTGTGTGAATATATTAGAGCGTCTCTGTCCATTCGTTTGTTGATGGGCACTTGTGTTGTTTCCAACTCTTTGCTATTGTGAACAAAGCAGTGAGAAACATGGGTTCGCATATATCTGCCTGGGTGGCGGTTATGGTTTCTTTGAGTTATATTCCCAGTAGTGGAATTTCTTGATCAAATTGTATTTCTATTTGCAACTTTTTGAGAAAGCGCCATACAGCCTTTCATAGTGGTCGCACCATTTTACACTCCCACCAACAGAGAATAAGGGTTCCAGTTTCTCCACAACCTCGTCAGCATTTGATGTTTGCTGTTCTGTTAAATTTTGCTATTTTTACTGGGGTGAAATGATATATCATAGTTGTTTTGATTTGCGTCTCTCTTAGAGCTAGGGATTTTGAATATTTCTTTATGTCTTTATTTGCCATCTGCATGTCTTCTTTGGTGAAGTGTCTGTTCATATCTTGTGCCCATTTTCCAACTGGGTTGTTTCCTTTACCTTGTTGTGGTGCTTGAGTATTTTATAAATTCTAGATATATATCCCTTATCTAACATGTATTTACCAAATATTTTTTCCCAGTCTATGGCTTCCCTTTTTACCCTGTTAGGGATTTGATTCTTAGAAGGTCCCATTAATCTATTTTATCCTCTCCTGATTGTAGATTTTTCAGGTTGCTTGGAAGACTTTTTATTCATAAATGGTTTTCAAAAACCCTTCAAACTCACTGTGTGGTCAGAGGCTGGAGGAGCAGCGAGCTCTGGCGCCCTCTGGGGGCGATGGGAGGCTCTGCAGAGATCCTGGCCAGTAACGTACTTGGTCTGGGAGCATCTCCAGCCAAACTTCTTCCTGCTCTGGAGTCCTTTCTGTTCATAGGGAACTGCCAGAGGTTCAAGTGGCTCCAGAAGAGGCTCTGGCACCATACATATCATTGCTGATGTCAGGTGAATCTTGGTGGAAAGCATCAAGTATCAGAAGAATGTCTATTTGTGCTTTGTTGATTATGAAAAGGCATTTGACAGTGTGGATCTTAACAAATTATGGCTAACATTGAGAAAAATGGAATACTTGAACACTTAATATACTTAATTGTACAAAATCTATACTTAAACAAAAAAAACTGTTGTCTGAATGAAGTAAGGGAACATGTATGGTTTAATATCAAGAAAGGTGTCTGTCAGGATTGTATCTTTTTCTTTACAGCTATTCAATCTGTATGCTGAGCAAATCTTTAGAGAAACTGGACTCTGAAGAAAAGTAGAGTGTGGCATCAGGGTTGGGGGAAGCCTCATCAACAACCTGTGATACTCAGATGTCACAACCTTGCTTGTTGAAAGCAAGGAGGACTGAGGTGCCTGTGGCAGAGGATCCTTCAGTGTAGATTAGATCTCAACATCAAGAAAATAAAAATCTTCACCAATGGACTAATAGGCAACATCATGATAGAGGGAGAAAAGGCTGAAATTGTCAACTATTTCATCTTGCTTGGATCCACAATCAACACTCTTGGTACTAGTAGTCAAGAGATCAGGAGACGTGTCGCATTGGGAAAGTCTGTTGTCAAGGATCTTTCAAAAGTCCTGAAGAACAATGATGTCAGTTTAAAGACTAAGACACACCTGATTCAAGCCACAGTCTTTCTAATCACCTACTATATATCTGAGAGCTGGAAAATGAATAAAGATGACAGAGATTTTGATGTATCTGAGTCGTGGTGTTGGAGAAGAGTGTTGAATAACCCATGGGCTGCCAAAAAAAACCCAATAACCCCCAGAAAAAAACCAAACAAACCTAGATATGCCTTGGAGAAAGTACAACCACAGTGCTCCTTGGAGGCAAGGAGAATGAAGCTTCATTGCATATATTTTGAGCATCTTGTTAGAAGAGGCTACTCTTTGGAAAGTGATATTATGCTTGAAAGATCAGCAAAGGAAGAGAAGACCTTCAATGACGTTGTTTGACACAACTGTTTGCTGCAATGGGCTCAAATGTGTCAGGGTGATAAGGATGATGTGAAATAGGACAGAGATTAGAACTGTTGCTTATAGAGTCACTAAGAGTTGTACTCTTGATGGCATTTAACAGCAGCAACAACAACAATGATTTCTAAGGCTGAAACTCACAATGGGAGGAGACTTCTCAAATTCCTCTTGCAGATCTGCTTGTGGATTCCAACAGCCAAATTCGTGCAGTCTTTGTGAGCAGGGCAACTTGTTATGGACTAACTACCAGAGCTCTCCAGGCAGTCTCTCAAGGAATGACTAATTGAATTGAGTTCTAGTTGTTCTATGAGGGTGAGATGTCATCTTCCCACTCTTTGGTAATGAGCAGCAAATATTTACCTGAGTACATCATCTATCTAAATAAAGACTCTTGGCTAATTCCTGGTGCAACACTAGCCAAAGGGAAGAGTTCAATTCAAGGAATTATTCTTAACATCACAGAATGCGGCCAGCTTTGTGGCTATCCATTCTGCTTTCTGGACTGTAGATACAATGGCTGGTTCTCAAGCAGCCATCTTGAACCATGAGAGAAAGCTTCACATAGAAGACGGCAGAGCAAAATCCCATAAAGTGATCTAAGCTTACTGTATCAGCTTTGGACACTAACACTACCTTGAAAGAGAAGGAAATACACATCCATCTATTTGATTAATTGATTGATTTAAATGATAAAAAAGTATGTATGGGGATCCAAGGGAATAAGGGGTGGGAGCAGAAGGGTGAGGAAGGGTAGGAATGAAATCATAAGGTTGCACAATTGGATGGATGAAGGCAATGTATAAAGGAAATGAG
>NW_006399888.1:1119893-1142972 GCF_000299155.1 Elephantulus edwardii | reverse complement strand
GAAACCTCCCAGGGCCTCCAGGCCCTCCCGCTGCACCGGCGTCATCCGCCATTTGGTGTTTTCTCAGAAAAGACTATTTTTTTTTTTTAAACAAAGAGATTGTCTTTTTCATCTGTTGATTTCCTATTTGGGAGTAGGGGTGAAGAGTCTCTGGCTGCTTCATGCTAAACAGGGTCATTGAGATGAAGAGGAGTCCGCTTTAACACTTTACTGGTGGTCTTGAGTTGATATTGCACACCTTCTTGTTCAGTTAGAAGACATTTTCCTGAGGTTTTCTGCCCTCTGGACTGCAAAGTGTTTGTGTGGGTGAGTACAGTGGGGACGGCTGGCTGAACTTTGAGGCTCCATCCACCTTTGCTTCCTTAGCTGGCGATTATATTGTCTCTTTTGTGCCCTTTCGTCTCTGGAACTGGGCTCAGAGTTCAGATTCTGGAACAAGACTCAGTGTTCAGGTTACCTGTAGGAAAGGGAACAAACCTAGAGAGAACAGACTTGTGGGTTACAAACAGAAGGGCTTTGGAGGTGTTGTAGGTATACTGGAGGAGGAGATGGAGGAAAGTGGCTTAGATTAAGTTCTTCATACACACCAGGCAGCTCTTCCCAGGGTCCTAGTGGCTCTCCCCTGCCAGGTGGCTCTCCTCAGGGGCCAGGCAGCTATCCACTCCCCCCTTCAAGGCTCTTCTGAGGTCTAGACTTTGCACCTTACAAAGGACTGTGACCCCCCCCCCAAAAAAAAACAACAAAAAAAAAACCAAAGGACTGTGGTCCCATGGAGAGCACTTCTGGTTTCAGTGTTGCCTAACATGAAGTCGGTAATATTACTTTCCCCTTCCACAGTTGGAGAAGTGGCTTCCAGAGCAGTGAACATATTTGCTCAAGGTTGAAAAAGTAATAAAGGCGGTAGAATAAAGACTCAAACCAAGGTTATCTAAAGGTCGGTTGTGAGGTGGCAAACTCTGTGTGACACTTGGGTTGGCCATGTTTCGTCTTCCTCTGTAAGCATAATCTTGCTGAAGATTATTTTTAAAATGGCTAGAAAAGTATCTTCAGGCCGCATGCAGGGCTTCTGCCCACCACGTGTGGCACTTCCGCCCGCATGAAACACACTTCTGTTTTATTTAAACCACCGTTATTTGAGTTTCCTGTAATTTGTCATGTTACTATGATTACTACTTGCAGGCAAAAATTTGTCTTGGATAAATCTTAACTCTTCACCCCCTTGCCTTGGTTCTTAAAGCTGTGTAAAGGGGGAAATGGTACCCAGCTCACAGGGTGTTTGTGAAGGCTAAGTGTATGTGTCTTTGAGAAATTGATCGAATATTTTACACTTACTTATTTGGGCTATTGGAGACTCAAGGAATCCATGAAAGCAAATATTTTCTGACTAGCCACGTCCTCTCTTTATTCACTCTGAGGAAAGTAAGCAGGTAGTGAGTGCTTGTATCATAGCCCTTGTATCAATTTGCTACTGTGGTGATAACACTGTGTAACAGGCGTTCTTTAGACATTGTTAAGAAGCCAGGTGTGGCTGATGTTGACTGGGCTCAGCTGAGTTTTGCTCTAGGTGGTTTTGGTGTAGGTCTGTTATGAGGAGCTGAACTGCATTCCTTTCCCCAAATACTGGCAAATATGCATTGAACTCCAACTCCTAGAAAATTAAGGATTTCTGATGGCCTAATGGGGTAGGAGTTATGCTGTCAACCCAAAGGCAAACAATTAGAATCCACAGGCTTCTCCGAGGAAGAAAGATGGGCAATGTCCTGTGATATTTATGACTTCTGAAAACCTGCTGGAGAGTTGGTTATGAGTCAGTTCCAACCAGACAGCAGGGAGTTTTGGGGGTATACCTAAAAACGGGCTCCTTATTGGAAATAGGGATTTTCTTCATGCTAGTAAGGTTATACCCAAGTGGGTGCATCTTAAACCCTCTGGAGTTATGAAAAGACCAGAACAGAACAAAATCAGACATTGTAGGAAAGAAGCACTGAGGAACACCAAGATGTTCCAAGGCCTGTCAGAGCTGGCCAGCTGACTCTATGAACTGGGAGAGAGGCTTGTTGAAGGAATGTCCCAAAGCTGAGACCCAGATGTGGACTTCATGCCTTCAGCAGTGTGAGAAAATACGTGTCTGTATCTAAAGAACCGCATTGGGAAAAGTCTGCTGTCAGAGACCTCTCCAAAGTACTGAAGAGTATTGATGTTAGTCTGGAGACTAAGATGTGCCTGATCTAGGCCATGGTCTTTGCAGTTACTTGCTATTCATCAGAAAGCTAGACAATGACTAGGGATGATAGAAGGAGAATTGATGCCTTTGAGCTGTGAGAAGAGTGTTGAATGGACTGCTAGGAGAACAAACAGGTTCCTCTTAGAGAGGATGAAACTGGCTCCTCCTTGGAGGAAAGGGTTCTGAAGCTTCGTCTGACATATTTTGGACATATTTTGCAAGGTAGGACCAGTCCTTGGAGAGGGACGTCTGGCTTGGGAGGGTGGAGGGAGAGTGAAAGAGAGGAAGACCCTTAATGAGATGGATTGATTCAGAAACTTGGGTAATGGGGGTAGCTGTGACAGAGACAATAGGATTGGCACAGGATAGAGCAGGGTTTATTAGGGCTGCTGCGCAGGTGACTCGACAGCACATAACAACAACAACATATCTAAAGCCATCCACTATGTTGGTTCTGTCATAACAGCACTAAATAACTAAGACAAAGTCTGCTCCACGTGTCTCAGCCTCTTTGGACCAGTTGGTTTGCTGGAACATGCCCTTTGTCCAGCAATGGCAGACAGACAAGAGGACAAAGTCAACCACTCAAGTGCATTCCAAGACTCCGTTTGTTTGTATCTACTCACATGCTATTGGCTAGAGTAAGTCACATGATCAAACTCAAAATCAAAGTGGGGGCGGAACTTCACCTGCTCTGAGACCCTGGCTAGGCCTGGGAGATCTATTTCCACCGGCCAGGAGTTGGAGTGTTAGGACCAGAACTGGGGTGTCTGGGTCAGCAAACCTTTTGGTTGCTGTTGGGGCAAGAAGCAAAATTGGTGAATCCTTTTTTTGGGGCAAAAGGGGAAATGATCTAAGGTTAACAGTAAATGCAAATGCTGGGCTTCAAAAAGGGACAGAATGTCCAAGACCACTCTTTCTGGGATCTGAGCATTTCAGAGTGAAATGGAGCCACCCTGATTCAAGGTTTCAGTTCCTTTTGTATCTGCACTAGTGGATTTATCCGCAGAGACAGGGAGGGGTCTGACCCGCTGAGGCTGGGCTCCCTGTGAAGAATGGGGTGGCAGGGGCTGAGTGGGATTATGAAGAAACGAGTTGCAAAAGAAAGCAATGTGTTGTCATTTGCACCTAGGGTTGCTTGGAGCAATTACCATCTGCCATGCATATTAAGTGCCTGGCACATAATATGCCCTCGAGTATTGAAGTGGTAACTTAGCAGTGGTGGTGTCTTTTCTGTTCTGCATCAAGGCTACTGGGGTTTTTTCTGTGTTGAGTAGGGAGTGACTCATAGCTGACCTTCCAGTGGGTTTTCAGAGGCTGTAAATCACACAGGAGGAGATTGCCTGTCTTTCTCCCATAGAGCACCTAGCTGGGAGATTTGAACCTTAAATTGTATGTCTTCAAGGCTGGGGAGTTTTGCTGAAATCAAGGTGGGAGGAGGGTTGGAGGGGAGGTAGACAGTCATCAGAACATTGCACACTGAGGTGGCGGCTGTGGGTCATCCTGTAATCCACCCCCACCCCAGGCTGGGCTGGCCTCCTTCCCCAGCCCCCAGGGACCCTCTCTGCAGATAGATCCCAGAGTAGCTCCAGGTAAGTCCCTCCACCATTTCCCACTTTGCCTGAAGGAGGCGCCAGAGTGAGCCCCGGGTTCCCTGTGCTCTCAGATTCCTGGGTCCCAGCCTCCCAGGACGTGCTGGGGGCCTCCCTCTGCAGGAGGCCTTTCCTGCCTTGCCATTGCGCAAAGCCTGCAGCTGCTCCTTGACCGGCCTGTGGACTGGTCAGTGGGGCTGAGGCTTTAGGGAAAGAGGAAGCCGCTTCTGAAGCTGGGTCCTCCTCTTTTGGGGCAGCAGCGTCCTGGGACACATGCAGGGTCAAGAGCCTTCCTTCCTGTTCTCTCTGGTCAGCTCAGCCACCTCAGAGCCACTGCGGAGCAGGTATCCTATCCACTGGGCTGGGAGGGATGATTCGGGGACTTGGGAGCAGAGCTGGACAAAACAACTTGCTGGGGTGCGTGTGGGCGCGAATGCTGGACCCCTAACCAGCCCCAATCCAAATTCCTAATTATAATTCCTCCACAAACCCAAACTGTATTTAAATTCTAGTCCTAGCCTTCATTCTAAACTCTTTTAGCCCTGGCCCTGACTTCAACCTTAATTGTCACCTTGACCTAACTTGAATTCCAGCCTTAACATTATAACATAATTATAGAAACCTAAAAAAAAAATAATTGTTAACATGATCATCATCATCTTTATGTAAGTCCAACTCAACCATTGTCTTTATTCCAATCTCAACCCAATCCCAACCCTTTTCCCCAGTTTACTCCCAGTCATAGCCTCCCTCCAATGCCTGCGTCCAACACTGACCTTCAACTTCTCCCCAAACCTGTCACTCTCATCTCAGCTTCAACCCTAATATCAACCCTCATCCCATTCCAGGTCCCAGTCTAACCCTAACTTCACCCTAGTCCAGCCTCTGCCCAAGCATAGCCCTCCCTCACTCTAACCTGAGTCTCATTCCATGCATTCACCTACACGCAGGAGCTTTGACATTTCCCAGCAGACCTTGGGGAATAGCATGGTTCACAGCATCTAAAGCCAGACTAAGATACCCAACGGGTTATGTGGCTTCCAGAGTTAAATGCTTGAGTTGAGTCAGAGCTTCCCACTATTTTAAAGGTCATGCTCTCCTGGAATGGCCCATGGCATCCTCAAATTTCCCATCCTCGTTATGGAGCACTCCAGCTGACCATGTTACCCATTTCCTTCCTTGTCAGGCTCAAAGGGGAAGTTGAGGGGAGCCTCTGGGTCAGGAAACTGAAACTGAATCCAAGCCAGGCAAAGCTTTTCAGAGGGAAACTACCTTTGACCTCTCTTCCCCAGGCCAGGCCAGGCCAGGCATTGACCTCTGCCCTCTCCAGGTGTCTGGGGACACCGTTCTCATGTCATTTCACTGACTCACTCTTTCACTCAGGCAGCAAACTTGATGCCCACTCTGTAACTGGATCATCAAACCCAAGTCTTGGCACAACTAGTATCTATTTTGTTGTTGTTGTGAACCGTCAAGTTGGAACCGACTCTTAGCTGACCTTCCAGTGGGTTTTCAGAGGCAGTAAATTGCAAAGGAAGAGACTGGCCATCTTTCTCCTGTGGAGAAGTTGGTGAATTTGAACTGCATGCCTTTGGGTTTGCAGCGCAGCTCCTTACCACTATATTAGACATGTTTTCAAAGTATTCAAAGCTTGAAGATTAAAGGATGGACCTAAGGTGTTTCTTGCTGATGAACAAAGCTGTCTAAAGGATCTTACCTAAGGACTGTTTTAGGGCTTTGTGCTCCCTGCAGTCCATCCATCCCCTCCCCAATCTCTCACCTACCACCAGGGGGTGCCAAGGTCACCCAGCTCAGCCCCAGCCTTACAGCCTCTCATCACCAGGCTTTCAAAGCGGGACAGAGTGCTCCCATCCTGGGGCCTTCCTCCCCTTTCTGTGCCCAAGATAGTTTTCTGGACCAAGGCTGGCCTCTGGAATAGGACAAAACACAAAAACTCATTGTTGTTGATTTGAAACTAACTCGTAGCTGAACTTCCAGTGAGTTTTCAGAGGCTGTAAATTACACAGGAGATTATCCATCTTTCCCACACAGAGCAGCTGGTGGAGTCGACCTTCTAGAAAGGCGATTCTTTATGAACTAGACCATCAGAAGTCCCTGATGAACCCATAAGCTGGACTGTAGGAAACTGACCCCTTGGTGTTGGAGCTGGGTTAAGCACAAGTGACAGTTACATGATGTGACTTCAGGCGGTTCTAGAAAGGGCCCCCACATATTCTAGAAATTCCAGTGCTGCTGTGTGCAAAAATCCTTTTATGGGTTTAGCAGTGCCTGAAGCTAGGGCCTGGCTAGGAGCTTGAGTGGCCTAATGGTTAAGATAGCACTCGGGTGGCTTAATAGGAAGGAATTGTGATACTAACCCACAGGTACACAGTTTGAAGCCACCAACTGCTCCATGTGAGAAGGATGGACAATCTCCTCCCGTGCAATTTCCTGCCTCTGAAAATCTACTGGAGGGTCAGCTATGGGTCAGTTCCGACAGTGACTGAAGAGTTGTGTGGCCAATCAAAAGGCCAGCAAGGCAGTCGAAACCCACTAACTCCTTTGAGGGGGAAAGATGGCCGATCTCTGTAAACCTATGATTTATAGTCTTTAAAAACCTGCTGGAAGGCTATGAGTCCGTCTAACTTGACACCAATGAGTTGGTTCTAGGGGGCAGCAGGGGCCAACATAGACATATAACTTGTTAGTGGAAGAGCTAACCTTGATCCTGTGCAGCTCTGGGCCCCAGGGACCAGATCTGTCCCCAAATGTGTCCAGTAGAATGCCTTTCCTCAGCGTGAGGAAAAGCACAGTTCTCAGACCATGGATACAAGGGCCAGGGGTGGTCATGTCTTTCTGAGAGAGATACAGAGCTGGCCTCAGCAAATGACCAGACATGGCTGGGTCCCCTGAGCAGCAATATGTGTCCTGACCTCACAAAACCTTTATTTTTTGTGGTGGTACCTGCTGGGATGTCCCTTCCCATCTTCCCAGGCAGCACTAAGCCATCCTGACCTGCAATCCACATCCTCCCAGGCCCTGGGGCTCTGCCAGCCCACAGCCAGGTGTGCCCCCGGGTAGCCCTTGTATCAGCTGGCTCCCATGGGCTGGAGGCTGGGACCGGAAGTTGTCATGTGTTTCCTGCCCATTTCCATTCTCCCCAACTCTCCTTTCACCCTGCCAAGTCAGCATTTAGGGCCAGGGAGGATTGCAAAGTTGGCAAAACTAATTTTTGGCATCCCTTTCCTGCTGCTTCATGCCTGTGGCACCACTGAGGGTCTCTCCAACCTACTTACCCAGGGAGTCTCCCCAAGAGATGACCCACCCTTCTTGTGCAAAGTATATAGTAGGCGTTTGACTCGTGTCCCCAGGATGCCTGGTGTACGGGGCCTCATCTGCCTGCCTGCACCCTCTCAGCCTCCTGTCCCCCCTCAGAAAGCCCAAGGAACATGCCCCTCTCATGCTCTTGGGGGACTCTGAGGTCCTGAGGGCTCTTTTTGCAGCAATGACCTCAGTCCCAGGCCCTGAGTAAGGGGTGCTCACAGCAGCCAAGGACAAACATGTGCAGAGAAGACTCTGGGACACTGGAGCGGCAGTTTGTTCTGGAGGCAGCCTCATGCTGCACCTTGTTGGCAGGCAGAGATGGCAGAGGTCGTTTGAGGGGGTACCCAAGGTGGGTGTCTGCGGCAAGAAGTGACATGAGGACCTTCTCTTCAGGACCCCTTCTCAAGGACGACAGGAGTCACAGAGCAAGAAGTGGTCCCCAAAGGCAGCACATCGTTAAGTCCCATCAGCTCCCACATCTCAGAGAGCAGGTGGCAGGGAGGTGAGCCTCAACTGGGAAGCCATCGCGCTCTATGGGTGTCTTAGTGTCATGCACTGAGCGAGCCTCTCTGGGTTCCAGTTCCTTCCTGCTGGTTTGGAGGTGGTGGTAGAGTCGGCCGGGGACAGCTGCTAATACACCCTGAGACAATTTCCCTGAAAGCAGAAGTTGGGCCACCAACTGTGAGGGTGGGGCAGAGGGGACAGGGGGTACTTTTTGAGGCAAGACACCAAGTGAGGCATTCCCGGGCACTGTGTGCTGGTGACGTGAGCTCCTGGCTCACTGCTATTCTGTCCCACCCAGAGGTCCCTGGGAGCCCTGCCTTCTCTTTGGGTTGACCATCCCAGCACTTGGGGAATACACGGCAGGACCTGAAGCTCTGAAGCTCCTCTACGCATCTTCCAGGCCCCAGTACCTGCTATGGGCCTTCTGCTCCAGCTTCTCCTCCTGGCCTTGCTCTTCCTGCCAGGTAAGCGTCACTGGTTCGCCTCAGGGAACTTGGCTTCCACGGCCAGCCAAGCTGCTGGAGGAAGCCACAGACTGAGTCCTGGAGTTGAGGAGCCTCAGGTTCCAGATGAAACCACCTGCTGAGCTTCTAAGTAGCCCTGGGGCAGTCGCTGTTCTGGGACCCTCCTGGGGCAGATCTTGGGCCCTGTGGTGGTCCCAGACCTGCACCCCACTCCTCCCCATTTGTCCTCAGGCCAGGCCTCCTGGGGCGTCTCCAGCCCTCAGGAGGTACTCGGAGTGAAGGGCTCCTGCCTGGTCATCCCCTGTGTCTTCAATTTCCCCTCTGACGTGACAGTGCCTGGTGGCATCACGGCCATCTGGTACTACGATTACACGGGATCACGGCAGGTGGTGAGCCACTCAGAGAATCCCTCGCTGGTGGAGGGGCGCTTCCGCGGCCGCGCCCAGCTAGTAGGGAGACCCGAGAACAAGGTGTGCAACCTGCTGCTGCAGGACCTGCGGCCCTCAGACTCGGGCACCTTCAACTTCCGCTTCGAGATCAGCGAGGGCAACCGCTGGTCAGATATGCGCGGCACCAAGGTCACAGTGACAGGTGAGGGCAACTGGCTCGGCTACTGTCTGGAGGGGACTTTTGGGCCACTCCTGGGCTGACCACCTACAGCCAGCTCCAATATCAACCTTGGTTCCAGCATCAGCCCCATCCGAGTCCCAGGACCAGCCCCAGCTCCATCCCCATCCCATCCTGACCTTCTTCTCTGTCCCAGGATCAGTTCCAGTCCCGTCTCCGTCTCATCTTTAGCCCCATTCTTGTCCCATATGAGCCCTATTCCTGTCCCAGAGCCAGCTCGGTCCCTATCCTATCCTAAGGCCCGTTCTTGTCCCACGTGAGCCTGATTTCTGTCCCAGGGCCAGCCCCAGTCGCTGCCCCCTCCTACCCTTGCTCCCCGTCCTATTTTTTTGCTTCAGCCCCAACCCTGGTCACCCCTTGCACCCACCCACATGGGGCTCTGGATGGAGAACTGTCTGCCCTTCTTAAAGCCCGGTCCCCCTCCCACCTCAGCTGGGGCTTCCAGGGTAGAGGGTCTTGAGTGTGGGGAAAAGGGGAGATCTGAGCCTCTGTCTCTTTCCTCAGAGGAGCCCCTCATGCCCACCATCACTGCCCCAGCCATGCTGCGTGAGGGCATGGACGTGAACTTCAACTGCTCCACTCCCTACGTGTGCCTGAAAGAGCCTGTCCTCTTGGAGTGGCACGGCCAGGACCCGGCTCACTCCGTCACCACCCCTCTCCAGAGGGTGGAACCCACTGGCATCAGCCACCTGGCGACCCTTCACACGGCACTGTCCTGGCAGGACCACGGCCGGACCTTGCGTTGCCAGGTGTCCATGGCTGGTCGCAAAGCGCAGCAGGAGCTGCACCTCCAAGTGCAGTGTGAGTGTGAGAAATGCATCCTGGCTGGGGAGAGGTTACGCCTCTCTGCGCCCCAGTGGGAACCAGCCCTGTTCCAACTGCCAGAGGAAGACCCTTCCCCTGAGGCCAAGCAGAAGCCCACACTTGGCCCCTTATAATGGTTCCCCTCTAACTCCCACTGACCTTGAAGGGGGAGGATGTGTTCTTCCAGGCCAGACTGGGCAGAAGAGGGTGGCACAGAGGGCCAGGGCATTGGGAGTTCTCTTCTCAGCAGGGGCACCTTGCTGGCCTAGCTGTGGGGAGCTGTGCTGCTACCCTAAGGCCTAGCCTCTGCGTGATTTGGGTCCACCAGTGGCTCCTTAGAAGAAAGATGGGTAATCTCCTTCCAGCTGATTTAGAGCCTCAGAAAACCTGCCGGAGGGTCAGCTATGAGTCCATTCTGACTTGAGTGCATTGAGAGGCGGCCACGATTGTACCTATGGACAAAGCATTTTCATTGTATTTTAAACACACTGAGACTGGGATTGCTTGAGAGCCATAAAGGAAATCTAAAATCTCATCAATAGACACAGCTTTGGGCGTCAACAGGCTGCATCCTAGGATTTAGCCCAGCCTTAGGATGCTCATGGCGACTAAAGTGTCACCAGATATGCAGATGTTTTATGTGGGTGGGTGACCTGGGAAGAGAGACTAAGTCAGAGGCACCCTTTACCTGCTTCCACCCTGCCTTGCAGATGTCCCCCGAGGTGTGGAGATCCTCCTCAGCCCCTCAGACCAGAACATCCTCCAAGGTGACATGGTCACTCTCACGTGCCGGGTGAATAGCAGCTACCCGGAGGTCAGGTCCGTGCTGTGGGTCAAGGATGGGGAGCCACTCACAACCAAAAGTCCTGTGCTGCGGTTGCCCCAAGCAACCTGGGCCGATGCCGGCATCTACACCTGCCAAGTGGAGAATGCAGTGGGCTCCGTCACCTCACCGCCCGTCAGCCTTCATGTTTTCAGTGAGTCCTGGGTGAAGACCAGGGCAGAGAGCAGGGAGGGGTCCAGGCTGTTGGGGCCCAGGGGAGCTGATCAAAGGCCAGTAAGTCCAGGACCTTGTGGGTGCAGCCCACACCCTTCCAGCAAGCCAGGGCACTGGGGACACCAGAGGATTTTGACTCCACAGACAGAAAGTCCATGGGTTTAGTGGCAACCCTGCCTTCCAGTGAGTGGATATTGAGGGGATCCTGGCAACAGGACAAAGATGCGTACAAACCAGGCTCTGCTGCAGTCAGGTGGTATAGACCATGCAGACTCAGGTGGTATAGACTGTACAGGAGCAGGTTCAGGTGGTACAGACCATGTTGACTCAGGTGGTCTAGACCGTGCAGGTTCAAGTGGTATAGACTATACAGACTCAGGTGGCATAGCCTGTGCAGACTCAGGTAGTATATATAGACCGTGTAGGTTCAGGTGGTCTAGACTGTACAGGTTCAGGAGGTATAGGCCATGAGAGTTCAGATAGTGTAGACAGTGCAGATGCAGGTTCAGGCGGTATAGACAGTGCAGGTTCAGGTGGCATTGACCGTGCTGACTCAGGTGATCTAGATCGTGCAGGTATAGGTTCAGGTTGTGTAGACCATGCAGACTCAGGATTCCGGGGAACAAGACAAAGGTGCAGGCAAACCAGGCTCTGCTGCAGAGGCAGGTGGTGTAGGCTGCAACTTCAGGTTGATGGGCTGTGGCCCCGGGAGCTCTGAGGGATTGGCGCTGGAGTTCGTGGGTACCCCCACATCACATTCCCTCTGTCCCCACAGTGGCTGAGATCCAGGTGAGCCCAGCAGGTCCCATCCTGGAGAATCAGACGGTGACACTGACCTGCAGCACACCCACCGGGGCGAGAAGCGAGGTCCAATACAGCTGGTACAAGAATCAGCTGCTGCTGGAGGGTGCCCACGCCAGCACTCTCCAGCTGGGCCCGACCACCGGCACCGACACGGGCTTCTACTTCTGTGAGGTGCAGAACACGCTTGGCACCGAGCGCTCGAGACCTGTCAGCGTGGTGGTCAACTGTGAGTGGTCGGGGAAGGTAGCACTGGGCATTAGCAGAGGCTGGGACTGAGAGGGGTGTCTTTGATGTGGGGTGAGGGCCCCTGGAGGCGGGCTCTGTAATCCAAAGCTGGTTCGAGGCCACCAGCTGCTCCGCAGGAGAAGGATGGGTGATCTCCTCCTGTGCGATTAACTGTCTCTGAAAACCCACCAAAGGGTCAGCTGTGAGTCGGTTCCAACTCTACAGTACACAACAACAATAATAACAACAAGGTTTACATTGGCTAATTTTCATATTACTCAGACAGCTCCGGTGGACTAGTAGTAAAGAGTTGCACTACCAACCCAAAGGCAGACAGTTCAAATCCACCAGCTGCTCCGAGGGAGAAAAATGCTCAATCTCCTCCTATGAGAGTCACAACCTCTCTCTGAAAAGTCCCTGGAGGGTCAGCTATGAGTCAGTTCCTACCCAACTGCAATGAGTTGAATTTCTCGAAGTAGGTTACCAAGTGTGTCTCCCTAGCCTGCCTAGTTGGTCATCCTTTACTGAACTCTGGGCCACCTCGATAGCATTTGAAGTATTGGTGGAAGCTCTTGGCCAGTCTGGAGGAAGCTGAGCTCTCAGCCCCAAACACCTCGCCTCTCTGGGTTGGAGTCATCTTTCCTCATCTTTCTGCCCCTCCCTCTTCACTTTCTTGACATTGAAATTTAAAGAGCACAGAACAGCTGTTCAGCCAAACAGAGTCTGGAGGAAGAGAACAGACCGTGGATATGATGGTTTTGTCTTAATGTAGCGTAACAGGATGCACATGATGTCGATTTGTTCCATCGTTGATAGCGTTCTCTTGGTCCTCCGGTTAAAATTCTGATGGCCACCTCTCTCTTCTCATCTTCTCCTCTTTGAATTGGGCCCCCTGGTACACACTTGCTGGGCTGGGCTGGGAGTGGTTCGCCCAGTATGAGGACTGATACTCAACAGGCACAGAGGTGCTGTTTGGGCCACCCACCCACCCCTGTCCCGGTGACAGCTGGCTCTCATTTCTGCACAGACCCACCCCACACCCCGGACCTGAAAACATTCCTCGAGACGCAGAAGGGGCTGGTGGGCATCCTCCACTGCTCCGTGCTCAGTGAGCCCCTGGCCACCCTGGTGTTGTCCCATGGGAACCTCACCCTGGCCTCCTCCTCCAGCATGGGCGACTACAGCCCACGCTTCCGGGTCTCCTTGGCTCCCAACTCCCTGCGCCTGGAGATTCGAGACCTGGAACCAGCTGACAGTGGGAAGTACACGTGCTCGGCCACCAACTCCCTCGGAAGCTCTTCCTCCAGCCTGGACTTCCACGCCAATGGTGAGTGGTCACAGGAGGGCTGGCCGAGGAAGTCCGAGGAGGGGGCTGCTCTTGACTCTTCCTTCTAGGAGTACAGAGGGCTCGAATGAGGGACTGAACCAGTTGACTGGTACAAATCACATTCAGTACTTGGACTGTGTGTTCATTCCAACCTCAGAGGTTTCTGGAAGCCAAGGCTAAAAGGGAAACAGGATAGACTGTGTTAGTCCATTTCTACCCCCTAAACCTGGAGGGTCCTTCATATTTAGTCCATAGGGTGTTGTGCTGTTAAACAAAAGCCTGGAAGCCAGGTCTCTTGCACCCTGTGTCCACTTCTCAGCACCTTGCTCCTCTGGAGAAAGATGGTCGTTCTCTTCCCGGGTTCACGGCCAGACACCCAGTGGATGGAATCGGAACGGACTCTATCCAGCAAGAATCCATTGTACAAGAAACCCTGGTGTCATAGTCCATAGCATGTTGTACTGCTAATGAAAGGTCAGCGGTTCAAATCCACTAGCTGCTCTTCAGGAGGAAAATGAGCAGTCCTCTCCTCTTAAAATGTAAGGCCTCAGACAGCTGACGGAGGGGTCGCTCGAAAGCATCGAGGATGTTCATTCTTAGCTCGTGTTTCTCCCTCTGTGATCCGTGGTGGGCATCACTAACTCATCCAAGCAGGTTTTCATTTTTTAAAAAAATATATAAAAAAATTATGGGAAAGTGTGTATGCATATATAACACTTGTATCTTTGTATAGGAATGTATATAATGTATGCTTATCATTTTAACCTTTCTTCCCTTTTTTATTATGAATTTTAATGAACATTTATAGAGACTTTGGATTTCCATTTATTCCTTGGCGCATTTTTCTCCTTGACCCCCCCCCCCCCGCCCAGTTCGCTCTTCTCTTTGAAAAGTAAAAGAAAAATTCTTTCATCCTCCAGCGACATTACATTCAGTGTTGTATAATCATCACTCCTATTTATTTTCTTTCCATCCAAACAGATATCTCACCCTCGTTAAACAACAGTACCCCCCTCCCCTCAACACTCAATCCTTGTTGACTTCTAATCTGCTTCCTGTCTCTGCATTTGCCTGCTCTAAGCATTGAATGTAGATTGGATCATATCCAATCTGTCCTTGCGTGTCTGGCCTCTTACATTCTGTAAATTGTTGTCCTGGTTGAACTTGTTGCATCACAATGTCATCTCTTTCTGTGGCTGAAAAATATTCTGTTGTAGAGCGTATTTTGTTTATCTACCTAGCAGCACCTCTCGTCTGTCCACTTATCTGTTAATGGACACTTGGGTCGTTGTCACCTCTTGGCTTTGTGTGCACAGAGCCTACCTGAGTTCATGTGTTCAGTCCTTCTGGTTCACACCTAGCAATAGGATCACTGGGTTGGATGCTAGCCCTGTGTTTAACTTTTTGAGGAACCACCAAGCTTTTTCACGGCAGCTGCGCTGTCTCATAGTCCCACTTTTTGATTGAGATTTCTAATTTCTCCATGTTCTGAAGTCAGATTTTTGACATGAGCGTAGTTTCTTGTTCTGGACCCTTAACCACATTGTGGCCACCTGCTACCAACAGATCCGAACTGATTTTCCAAGTCAACCCTTCCTGATGGATTGGAAATACACCGAGACCCTGCAGTCATGTGGGGAGCAGAGGAGCTGAGAAGGGGGTGAATTTCTGTCCCAGGCGGCAGGGCCTCACACTTGCAGGAGGACTGAGCAGAGGGGTGCACCCTCACAGTCCCCTCCCCTCTCTCCCTGCCCCCCCCCCCAGCTGCTCGTCTCTTCATCAGCCCGGCAGCAGAGGTGGTGGAAGGGCAGGCGGTGACGCTGACCTGTCGGACTGGCCTGAGCGCTGACGCCCGCGTCTCCTGGTACCGTAACGGAGCTCTGCTTCTTCAGGGCCCCAGCAGCCTCCTGCTCCCCGCGGCCTCCAGTTCCGACTCTGGCTCCTACTACTGCCGGGCCCAGGACGGCCACCAAGCCAGCGGGCCCTCGTCACCTGCTGCCCTCACTGTTCTCTGTGAGCTGCTGGTCTTGGGGAGGGTCCCCCTCCCCCTCCCAGGGACCTACCAGCCAGTGCTGACTCCTTTAGGCCCCTGACCCTGTCCTAGACCAGGAGAGGGTTCATAGGCCTGAGCGCCACCGACCTCACTACCTAGGGCTAAAGTCTAGGGTACAGGCTAGATGGGATTTCCTCTTCTCTCCCCCAGCTCACTATCCACTCCCAGCCTCTTTAGGGGCCCCTGCTTCTAGGCCTAGTGGTTACGGAGTTGTGCTGCCAACCCAAAGGCATGAGGTTCAGATTCACCAGCTGCTCCATGGGAGAAGGATGGGCCATCTCCTCCCATGCAATTAACCACCTTTGAAAACCCGCTGGAGGGTCAGCTGTGAGTTGGTTCTGACGAGAGCAGACAACCACAGCCCCTAGCCTCAAATCCACCGTGGGCTCTGTATCCAAGCTTTCTCCTCCTGGGCTGCGTCCTGGGACAAACACCCCTATATATGTGCACACGTCCCAAAGGCTGTGTCCCCATGGCTTCCACAGAGACCAAAGCAGAGGGGGCCACATGAGGAAAGCTCCCCTCTCCAGACATCTTGTCAAGGGTTGGTGGGCCGGATTAGCCTAAGGGGCTGACCAATGTCAGGGTGCACTTCCACCCAGAAAGCCTCTCCTGAGGTGTGGGTGACAGAGGGGACAATTAGGGAAAAGCACCACCTCTCCAGGGTTTCCCCGTCTGCATGGGATCATGTGGGAGTCCTGGCTGATGGGTCCCTCTGGATCACCTGTCTCCAACAGCTTCTAGAAAGAGGGCATGGTAGGCATTATCTGAGTTTGCTGGGAGCTAACTTGGAGATCAGAGACAAGAGGCAGAATAAATCTTGGGGAGGGGAGCTCCATGACAAAGCAGGGGTGTATACAGACACCTGAGAGCAAGATCCAGGAATTACCATGTGAGCATGTCGTTTGCTAATCCAGTAACACCTCTGTTCCAGTCAGCAAATGGTGCTCCTTCCTCTGGGAAGACTGAATCCCACGCACAGTTTAATGCAGGAAGCATGGGCTGAGCTCTCTTCATCCTTGTCTGGCTGGCCTTGGGCAGTGCGCAGCCTGTACAGCTGACTATGGCTGCCCTGGACTTTGTCCAATGTGTTCTGGAAACAGCCTACCGGAGACCTTGGCATCACGTAGCATAAACACCTATGTTGTTCTTTCCTGCAGATGCCCCACGCAAGCCCATTCTCACCACCCGGCTAGACCCCGGTACCTCCGGAACCGGGACTGGACGCCACGGTGTGCTTGTGTGCCGAGTGGACAGCGACCCTCCGGCCCAGCTGCGGCTGCTCCATCGGGACCACTTAGTGGCCTCTTCTCTGCCCTTGGATGGGACCCTCTCCCAGCGCATAAAGGTCACGAGAGCCCCCAACTTGCTGAGTGTAGAGATTGCAGAGCCAGTGCTGGAGGACGAGGGCAAGTACCTGTGTGTGGCCAGCAACACACTGGGCAACGTCTCCACCTCGGGGACCTTCAACGGCCAAGGTGAGTCAGACAGGGAGCGGGCATCAGGATGCCAGCAGTCCACACTTGGGGCTCAGGCCTCTGCAGCCCCCTTCCCTGGAAGGTCTGATTGGTCAAAACCACTTCTGTCCAGCAGTAGGAAAAAGAAAACTGCCCAGTGAGGAATCTTATTGTTCCTCCATACTGTGGCAGGCCAAAGCTGTCGCCTATTCAGAGCCAGGGGCTCTCTCTTGTCCCCACCCCCCCACTGGCCTCAGTGGCCAGTGCTCACACTCTTCCCTAGGACTTGCTTCTCGTAGGCTCCCTGGTCATACATGGGATCCCAGCCCCCACCCCCAGGGCTCTCACCATGATCCCTGGCTCTGTGGGTGCCCCGAGGGTCTCCTCTCCACTATCTTTACCCAGAGGGTCTGGGCAGATCTGGAGGTTGGCTGGCCCTGGCCCTGCCTCACGTGACACTGTGTTGCTGTGCTCCAGCTACTGTCCTGGTCATCTCGCCCTCGGACACGCTGCGGGAGGGCTCAGCAGCCAACCTGACTTGTAGCGTGAGCAGAGAGGCCGCTGGAAGCCCTGCCAACTTCTCCTGGTTCCGGGATGGAGTGCTATGGACCCAGGGTCCACTGGAGACTGTGAGCCTGATGCCCGTGGCCCGGACCGATGCTGCCCGCTACACCTGCTGCATCCTCACCGGGGCCGAGGCCCACCTCTCTGCTCCTGTGGTCCTGAGCGTAGTCTGTGGGTGACCAGCTAGGGCGGAGTTGGGGACTTGGAGGATTGACGGGGTGGCCTGAGGGAGGGGGAGGAACTGGATTGGGGTTGGGACAGGGTGGGTCTGGAGTGTGTGTGTCTGTCTGTGTCTGTGTGTGTGTGTCTGTATCTGTCTGTGTGTCTGTGAGTGTGTGTGTGTGTGTGACATTGTGTGTGTGTGTGTGTGTGACATTGTGTGAGAGTTGGATCATGGTCAGTGGGGTTGAGAGTGGCCTGCGCTCTCCCTATTCCCACAGATCCCCCGGACCCTCCAAAGCTCTCAGCCCTCCTGGACGTGGGCCAGGGCCATGTGGCTGTGTTCATGTGCACAGTGGACAGCCGCCCCCCAGCCCAGCTGGCCCTATTCCATGGAGAACACCTCCTGGCTACTAGCCCAGGGTCCCAGCTCCCACTCCATGGCCGGCTCCAGGCCAAGTCCACGGCCAACTCCCTGCAGCTGGAGATCAGAGAACTGGGCCTGGAAGACTCTGGCAGCTACCACTGTGAGGCCACAAACAATTATGGATCAGTCAACACCTCACTCTTCTTCCAGGTCCGAGGTAAGTGTCAGTGTTCTCAAGATGCTACAGCCTCTGTTGCCCTGAGGACCACTCGGGCTGGGCTTTCAGCTGGGTGGTGTGGATTTTGTGCAGAAATCGTACTTTCAGCCCTGGTCAGGACATGGTTTCCATTGTCCTAGGATACATATTTTCACTTGCAATAACTGTAGCGGCCACTGAGAGGCAGTAGCAATTGCCCCAGATGGCTTGAGTTTTTACTTTCTGACAGATATTCGTTATTACTTTCTGATAGATAACTTCTATTTATAATCATATAATTTGTTAATACTAAATTCACATATGAAACCACATATGTCTGCATACATTATACTAACACACATATCCACAAAATCTTCTATAAAAATCTTCCCTAACCAAATCAGCAGGTGGCCTAGAGATAAGACGTTGCACTGCCAACTCTAAGGTGCATGGTTCGAATCCATCAGCTGTTTCACTGGGGAGAGATGGACAATCTCCTTCCGTATGATTTTTCGCTTCCAAAAACCTGTTGGAGGGTCAGCCAAGAGTTGATTCTGATTTGATGGCACATAACAACAATAACAACAACAAGCAAAAAAAAAAAGAAAAAAAAGCTAATAACTGCAGTAAAAAAAGCAAAGAAAGTGCATGTTTTCCCTTCCGCCATGATAAAGGGCATGGAATTGCACACTTTCTCTCCCACCTTGACCAAGAGCCTCAACTTTGTACATTTATTTTGGGCTTTGCCCTGTCCTTGACCCGGTGTATCTTTTCTTATTTATTGTATTCCTTTCCTCGGCAGAGAAAGTGAGGGTAAGTGAGTCTCAGGAGTTTGCTCATTACCAGGTGACTGACTAGCAGGGGGTCACTGCTGGCTCTGGACAGACCAGCTCTTTCCTCAGGCACAGCCCGCTGCTCCTCCACCTCCCCTGCCCCCTGCTTTGGACCCTGGGACTGTAAGGTGTCCTTTGCCTGGTCAGCACAAAGGGCCAGAGAGAAGCCAAGATCCCAAACTTCTCTGCTCTTCTTCCAAGCCCTCGGTCACCATACTGAGTCTCTGTTACGACCAAGACATGAGGTCCTTGTAGTTGGGTGCCATCAAATTGAGTACAAGTCATAGCAGCCCTGTGAGCAACGGGTCTGAACCCTGCCCTGTCCTGTGCCACCCTCATCGTCTCTGAGACACGTGAGCTCATCGCTGCAGTCACTGTGTCAATCCATCTCATTGAGGGTCTTCCTCTCCTTCGCTGACCTTCCACCTTTCCAAGAATGATGCCCTTCTCCAAGGAATTGCCCCTCCTAGTAACATGCCCAAAGTATAGGAGGTGAAGCTTTGCTGTCCCTGCCTCCAAGGAGCACTCTGGCCGTACATTTTCCAGGACACAGCTGTTTGTTCTTTGGGCAGTCTATGGGATAGACAGTGTTCTTCTCCGACACTACAACTCAAAGGCATCAATTCTTCTGATCCTTGGCATGACCTAAATCCCTCTGTTGCTGCTTTGTGGGCTGAAACATTTGCAGGTGCTCTGCCTGGCACCAGGTCACAGGGTACACAAGCTGGGCTTCTGACCCACATCAGACACGATCAGATTGGTAGAGCAAAACTGTAGCTCGAGGTGGTGGGTGGTAAAAGCCAGGACAGAACCAGGGCCATGGAGTTGGAAGCTAGAGCGATGGAAGTACAGAGCTGGTGGGCTCGTGTTGGAGGTTTAGGGGCAGATGTGTGGGGTTCCAGGGCAAACCTTCTTCCAGGGCTGGGATCCTGCAGCTCACACGCACGTACATACAGTCCCAGAAGCAGGAGGTACCCAGAGCCCCCATCTGCTCTTATTTTCTCCCCGCAGGAGCCTGGGTCCAGGTGTCACCATCACCTGAGGTCCGGGAGGGTGAGGAGGTGGTTCTGAGCTGCCAGGTACCCACGGGGGTCCCAGAAGGGACCTCATACCACTGGTATCGGAATGGCCAGCTGCTCCAGGAGCCGACGTCAGCCAGGCTGCACTTTGCAGCAATTGCTGTAAAGCAGGCTGGAGCCTATCACTGCCAGGCCCAGGCCCCGGGCTCAGCCACCACCAGCCTGGCCGCCCCCGTCAACCTCCACGTGTCCTGTAAGAAGTTGCACCTTGTCCACGTGGGGGTGGGCTTGCCCTTGCTCTGGGGCTCTAACCCCAGGGAGCACCCCAGGTGAAGGACCCCAGGCCCTGACTGCTCCTCTCCCTGTGCAGACGCACCTCGCCAGGCCACACTCACAACACTGATGGACACGGGGCCCAGGCGGCTGGGCCTCCTCCTGTGCCATGTGGACAGTGACCCTGTGGCCCGGCTGCAGCTGCGCCATGGGGACCAGCTTGTGGCTTCCACCTCACAGGGTTTGGGGGAACTTGCGGGCAGTTCTCCCCGGCTACAGGTGACTGTGGCACCCAATGCCTTGCGCCTGGAGATCCAGGGTGCAGAACTGGAGGATGAGGGGGTCTACACCTGTGACGCCGTCAACACGCTGGGTCGGACTTCAACCTCGACCACCTTTGATGCCCAGGGTCAGTATGTGCGTAGGCGGTGTGCAGGTGGCTCTTTGAGAGGAGGTGAGGGAAGGTGCCAGGTGACCAGGGTAAAGGAGTGAGGGCCGAGCACAAAGACAGTTCTGTTCCCTCCATTCTCCACACAGCAGTTTCTAGATTTGCAGAATCCTGACTGCCCAGGGGGCACTGGTGGCCTCGTGGTAAGGAGCTGCACTGCCAGCCTGCAGGCAGTTCAAATCCACCAGCTGCTCTGAGGGAGGGGGATTGGTGATCTCCTCTCAGGAGATGAGATTTACAGTTTCTGAAAACCTGTTGGAGAATCAGCTGTGAGTCAGTTCCAACTCGATGGCACACAACAACAACAAGGCTGCCCAGTGGATAAAACCAATCTGAGGGACTGATCCAGGGGAAACAGGATGGGTTGGGGAGCTGTGTCTTCCCTCTGATCACAACCAGCACAGGGCGCACGGCACCCCAGACCTCTCCAAGCTGTATTGGGAACCTCCTAAGAAATGATATATTGTCTCGTACACCTGACCTTTGAGCCCTATTTACAAGTGGGCCTCTCAGGGTCGCAGAGGCCAGGGACCAGGTTGTTCCTCCAAGGGTCACAGAACCCACGCACCACGGTGTTCTCCCTAACACAGATCCCAGGGACCGGGGTGTTCCCCCTGAGGGTCACAGAAGCCAAGGACAAGAGTCTTCTTCTGCAGCAGGGTCTGCTGTCATTCAGGCTGCCAAGTGGCCGCCCTACACATCTAACTGGTGTGCCCACTCTCTTGCCCCCTCCAGCTGTGAGTGTGCAGGTGTGGCCTGAGGCCACGGTGCACGAGGGGCAGCCTGTGAACCTCACCTGCCTGGTATGGACACACCTGACCCAGCTCACCTACACCTGGTACCAGAATGGGCAGCAGCGCCCTGGTGCCCGTTCCATCCTCCTGCCCAATGTCACGGTCACAGATGCTGCCTCCTACCGCTGTGGCGTGGAGACCCCTGGCCAGGCACTCCGCCTCTCCCGGCCCATCTCCTTGGACGTTCTCTGTGAGTCTGTCGCCTGCAGGGTGGGGTTGGGAGAGGGGATGACATCTCCCTGGACTGTCCTCAGCAGCCCACAGGAAGAGGATGTGGACAGGTCCACTGTGTCCAGCCTGGGCACTCAGTGCCCTGTCTAGCTGGGAGTGGGGGGCAATGAGGAGAGATACTTTCTGGGGCTGAGGGGCCTTGTGGTGGGCAGTGGTGTCCTCCTGGGCTTGGCCATCTCTTGCAAGCTGGCCCCTTCACTCTTCCTTTGCACATTTTGTGTCCTTCCAGATGCACCCCGTGGACTGCGCCTCACCTACCTCCTGGAGAGCCACAGAGGGCAGCTGGCCCTGCTCCTGTGCACGGTGGACAGTCAGCCGCCTGCCCAGCTGGCCCTCAGCCATGCCGGTCGTATCCTGGCCTCTTCGACCACAGCCTCCACCCCCAACACCCTGCGCCTGGAGCTGCTAGACCCTCGGCCCAGTGATGAGGGTCTCTACAGCTGTTCTGCCCGCAGCCCTCTGGGCCAGGCAAACACCTCCCTGGAGCTGCGGTTGGAGGGTGAGCCAGGTCAGGCCAAGACCCTGGGTGGGGACCGGCTGTGGCTGGGCCAGCTGACCCCTGGTCTCCTTGGAAACAGGGGTGCGGGTGACCCTGGCTCCAACGGCCTCTGTACCTGAGGGCACCTCCGTGACAGTGACCTGTGATGATCCCGCTGCTCGCCCACCAACCCTCTATGTCTGGTTCCACAATGGACGCTGGCTGCAGGAGGGACCAGCCACTTCCCTGGCGTTCCCGGTGGCTACTCGGGCCCATGCGGGCTCCTACTCCTGCCAGGCCCAGGATGTCCAGGGCACACGCAGTTCCCGGCCCACTGCTCTGCGAGTCCTCTGTGAGGAGGGCATGTGGGTGGGGTGTTCAGGGCAGGTGGATGATGCCTCTAGGTCCTGGTGGGGGGCGCAAGTCTGCAGTAGGCTCCAGAGTGATCACCCGGGGAAACGACATAGATGAGGGATCCCCAGGGCCTTTGGTGGGATGGAGCAGGTGGCTTCTGTTTGGAGGAACCTGTTCACAGCAGGCCTGAGAAGGCACCACATTTGGGGGTGACCGCTGGTCCAGTGGCTTCAGGCATATGAGCTGTGGCAGGGCTCCGCTGTGTAATCGAGGGGTACCAGGAAGATCCCAACCATGACCCATTCTCTCCAGATGCCCCCCGCAATGCCATCTTGTCTTTTACCCGGGACTCTCGGACCAGCCCTTCGACCCTGGTGCAATGCACTGTGGACAGCGAGCCGCCTGCCGAGCTGGCCCTGTCGCACGGTGACCACGTGATTGCTACCAGCCAGGGAGCCCATGGCTCTGCATCAGGGACAGGATCTGTCCAGGTGGCCCGCAATGCCCTGCGAGTACCAGTACAAGACGTGGCAGCAGGGGATGGGAACACCTATGTTTGTGCAGCCAGGAACCCCCTGGGCTCGGTCAGCACCTCTGGGCAGCTGCGGGCCGAAGGTGAGAGGACAGTGGGGGGCGGGGCTGGGCCGTAGGGTCTGGAGTCCATGGGAGGGGACAGATGGCCACTAGAGAGAGAAGAGACCCCCTGCCTTGGTGTACCTGATGTGGGGAAGGAGGGTCTGCTCTCTGAGAGGGAAGGTGCAGTCCACCTTCATGCTGTGAGGGTGAGGGAGAGTATCAGTGACCAAAGGGACCCTGTGAGGAGGAGAGGCCAGGCCTGGGCTGGACAGAGGGAGACACAGTCCACCTCCAGAGATCCACATCTGAGGGAAGAGGCGCCATGCCATTCTTTTTTTTTTTTAAATTTAGTTTATTTTTCATTTCAATGAACATCTACAGAGAT
>NW_006399888.1:923441-1118563 GCF_000299155.1 Elephantulus edwardii | reverse complement strand
TTTGCCAACACCATTTGTTAAAAAGGCCATGCCATTCTTGATGAGGGCAAGATGCAGCCTCAGCCATCAGACAACCTATGTGGGGAAGGGGCCCTGCTCTCACTGGGGTACACAGCTCAGGGACGACAGCCAGCCTCAGCGGAGACAGTCCCACATGGAGGACCCACATCTAGGCAGATTCAGACCCTCCCATAATGTAGACAGTCCAGCTGACCCGAGGCCCAGCTCCCACAGCCACCTCCCCTCTCCACCTGCAGGTGTTCACGTGGTCGCGGAGCCAGGCCTGGACCTGCAGGAGGGCAAAATGCTGAACTTGACCTGCCGCCTGCCTGACGGCCACGGGCCACTGGACAACACCACCTTCGCCTGGTTCTGGAATGGCCGGCAGCTCCCTGTGGATCCTGAGCCCACACTCCCCTTCACTGCGGTGGGCCGCGCCCAGGCTGGGATGTACCAGTGCCAGGCCACGCTCCCCTCGGGGACAGCCACCTCTGCCCCTGTCGTGCTCCGTGTCCTCTGTGAGTGTGAGCACCTGCCTCCGCCTCCCCAACCCTCACACGTCCACCTCTTCCACGTGCAGAGAGCAACCACTCAGCTCTCCAGGCCTAGCTTGGAGTCCTGGCTCTGCCACTGAGTGATGTCTGATCTTATACATCTGTGCCTCAGCGTCCTCATCTGTAAAATGGGGACGACATCAGTGAGGAGCACAGAAGATAAAGCACACAAAGTGTTAGATATGCAATAGGCCTTCATCCGTGCCTTCCTCCTATGCTCCATTGATTGCCTCTGAAAACCTGCTGGAGGATCAGCTATGGGTCGGCTCCGACTCAAGGCACACAACAACGTGCTTCACCTAGAGGGCTCTGGTGGCCTCATGATAAGAAACTGCGCTGCAGTCCCAAAAGCACACAGTTCGAATCTGCCAGCTGTTCCGCAGGAGGATGGGCAATCTCCTCCCGTGTGATAAACTGCCTAGGAAGACCCGCTGAAGGGTCAGCTGTGGGTCAGTTCTGTCTTGATCACACACCACATAAACAGTAACATACTAGACCAGGCCCCTACTGTATCGGTTAGCTATGTAACAAATCCCAACAGAACGTAGTGCTAAAACGGTAGCTGTGTTATCTGTTCACAAATCTGCAGGTGTGCAGCCTGGCTGGGCTCCTCTGGGTGGTTCTTTTGCTGGTCCCACCTCTCCTGGCTGCAGTAGTCCATCAGCTCAGCCCAGGTAGAGGTTCGAAGATGGCCTCGTGGCTGGTGGTTGGCACAGTCTGTTGGTTGGGTTACACGTCTCCAGCAGGCTAGCTAGAATTTAACAGCATCACCTCCACTTCCAACAAGCACGTGATTTTGTTGCAAGAAGAAGTAAAGCAGGAGCTGCGAGACTCCTATTGATCAAAGAGACTCACAGCCTCAAAGGGATTGAAATAGACTCCTCTCTGAAAGGGAGTTAGCGCGGGTCCAGGGAGGAGAGGATTGTGGTCACTTACCGTGGTCACTCTTCTTCCCCACAGACCCCCCTGAGACGCCCACCATGACAGTCTTTGTTGAGCCAGAGAGCGGCCTCCAGGGCATCCTGGACTGCCGAGTGGACAGCGAGCCTCGCGCCAGCCTGACCCTCTACCTTGGCAGCCGGTTGGTGGCATCTACCCAGGCCCGGGGCATCCCAGCAGAGCCACACATCCATGTCTCCATCTCCCCCAATGCCCTGCGGGTGAACATGGTGGAACTGAGGCCCAGTGACCAGGGGGAGTATGTGTGTTCTGCCTCCAACACCCTGGGCTCAGCGTCAGCCTCCACTTACTTTGGAACTAGAGGTGAGGTGGGGCCACCCTGTACAAGCTTACCCTTAGGTCCAAAGGCTTTCCTTTGAGGAGGTCCACCTTGGGCAGGGAGTCAGTAGGGGGATGTTAACGGACAATGTGTGAGTTAAAATTGATGTCATTTTCAAGGGAATAGGGTCAGGAGAAGCCCTAACTTCTACCCTCTCCCCTGTGTTCCAGCCCTGGACCGTCTCCATCTGTTCCAGCAGCTGCTCTGGGTCCTGGGTGGTCTGGCAGGCCTCCTGTTCCTACTCTTGAGTTTGGGGGCCTGCTATGCCTGGAGGTGAGCCTGGAGCTGGGGAGGCAGATGGACCCCAACTTCTGCCTTTAGAACATGCCTCCAATTCCTTAAAAGAGCCTCCCTCCTTCAAAATTCATAAGCTTCACATTTTTCTCTTCAAATTCGAGAGTCCCATCTAGAATCGCATCTAAATGCACCTTGCTGTATAGTTCGCTCTGTCCTTTTTATCCGGTCTGTTTTAAAGAAAGGGCTGGGGAGGAGGACAGAGAAGGTGCCTCCTTTTTGTGTGACTCCCCACTGCTGTGTCCAGCAAACCTATGAGGCAGTGGGAGGGGGCAGGCAGGGTAGGGAGGGGAGTGGCTCTCTGAATCCACCCTTGCTCTTCACAGAAACAGGAGCTTTTACAAGAAGAGCCCGGGCCAGAACTCGGTGGAGATGGCTTTTCAGAAGGAGACCACACAGGTATCCCCTCCACACACATGTGAGCCCTCGAGCGAGTACCTGGCTGGCGCACAGAGCCAAGCTGGGTCTGAAGGCAACTCTCATTTGTGAGACAGTGTTGAGTGAGGGTGAGGACAGAGCATTGGAAGCCAGGTCCCCTGAGGAGGCTGGGGAGCTATGTCCCCATTAGGGCAGAGAACAGCCAGGTGAATGCCTGGGACAGACTTGCTAGAATTTAACAGCGTCACCTCCACTTCCAACATGCATTTTCTGATCCCTCCACCTCTTTGAGATCCCCTTTCCCTGCTCCTGAGCTGCCTGATCATCTGGGCTGGTGTGATGTTCCCTTCTATGGATAATCCATTTGGAATCAGGACACCAAGCCCTATGCCCAGCCATGCTTTCTCACCAATCCCCCTGAACTAGATCCCAGCCCGGTGGGACTGGGGACCAGCCTTGTCTAGGGTTAGGGGTCAGGTAATGACAGCACCCAGGGTCTTCTTTTGACCAAGGTTTTCTTTGTGGAAAGCTCATTGTGCGTGACCCTGCCCTATGTGGGACCTCAAACTATGCTGCATCCTTGAGCTGAGAGGTGGCGTTGTCTGCTGTCTGGAGAACCGCGCTGGACTCTGTGATGTCGTGGGCCCTGTGAGCCAGGCGGTGGCAGCACTGGGTCCCACTCAGCTCGGTGACAACAGCTCTGAGACATCTGACTACCTGTGACCCGGCTCCAAACCTCGTACCCCCAAGAAAAACGGGTGGTGAGAGGTGAGGCGAGCCTCACAGTCTACCCAGGAGGGTGTTGACCTTGGGAACGCTGAATAGAAATGAACTTGGTTGTGTGGTCGTTTCTCTTCTCCCTTCCTCTCCGTGTTTCCTGCAA
The DNA here is from genome assembly GCF_000299155.1 of Elephantulus edwardii. NCBI lineage: Eukaryota > Metazoa > Chordata > Mammalia > Macroscelidea > Macroscelididae > Elephantulus > Elephantulus edwardii. The sequence continues at coordinate 1,115,175 of NW_006399888.1, read as the reverse complement.
TGCCCTCCCCTTCACGACGTTCTCCTCAAAGCCCAAGTGAACCCTTTGGGTGAATTAGAGGAGGAGCTTTCTCCTATGTTGGCCAATGGGCAACTTAGATCCACAGGTAACTTAGACTGCTCTGACTACAGACCAAGTACAGAGACTCTAATGTGACAGAATTGTCTTTTTCTTCTTCATTTGAATCTGCTTTATTATGGTGGTTCAGAAGGTCAGGACTCAGCATCCTTTGTATTTTTCTCTATTCCAGAAAAGGGAGTTTGCTGGAGTTCTGGTGTCTAGTGGGCAGAAAGGGGGCCCTCTGGTGGCTTAGTAATGAGGAGCTGTGTTGCCAATCCAAAGGAGCACAGTTCAAATTCACCAGCTGCTGTGAGGCAGAAAGATGAGCAACTTCCTCCTGCGTGGTTTACTGCCTCTGAAACGTGCTGGCGGGTCAAGTAGGGTCAGTTCTGACTCTACAGCACACACCACGTGTGGGTAGGAAGTTTTGTGGTTATTCCAAAGGCAGGTCGTTCAAATCCATCAGTGACTCTGCAGGAGAAAGATGGGCAAACTTTCGTTGTGTCATTTACAGCCTCTGGAAACTCCCTGGAGGGTCAGCTATGAGTCAGCTCCAACTTGGCAAAAATGAGTTTGGTTTTTATCCCAAAAAGGTGATCTTGATAATAAAGGGTCATGTTACCCCTCCTCTGCTCATGGTCCCACCAGTAAGAAGGAGGTGGCGTGGGAGTAGGACACACACAGCTCCTTTGTGGGCAAATTACTTGACAAGTTACCCATGCTTGAGTGACTTGTGTCCTTTCCCGCTCCTTGAGACTTTGGCTGCATCACTCATGCCTGCTGCCCGTAGTGACCAGGACAGGGCTTGGCATACCATGGGGAGGGGGGAAGTGACAGTTAAATTCAGACAAGAAGACAAGGAGAGAGCTCAAGGCATCTCAGTTCTGGGGAGTGTCTAAGGAAGGACGAGCGAACAGAGCCCCATGTGTGGATGTGTGGGGCGCTAACTGGGGAACTGGGGACATTTGATGTTAGAGTCATTTGCTTCTTTGTGCCTCCAAGGGGACATATATCCATCTCCAGTTCAAGTATGTGGGAGGAGTTAGTTGTGTCCGTCCAATGTTCTGAGGAATTCCAAGACTTGCATAAGCGTCTGAAAACATTTTATCGTACGGAACTGTATATCACAAGTGCCATATGTAGACGCAAGAGTGTTCCTTAGAGGCAAGGACGGTGAGGCCGTCTCACTTATTCTGGGAATATTTCCAAGAGAAGTAAGTCCTTGGAGAAAGACATCCTGCTGAGAAAAGTAGAGGGTCCGCGAAAGAGAGGAAGACCTGCGACAAGATGGATTAACTTGGTGATTACGACAATGGGTTTGAGCACGACAGAGACCGTGCGGACAGAGATGAAGGACACAGCAAGGCTCAGACCTGGTCTTCAGAGGGTCGCGATGAGTCGTAATCAACTTGACAGCACCTCACAACAACAATGGCAACACAGAGCAAAGCAGTTGACATTTTAACCATTTTCACACGTATAATCCAGTGACATGAAGCATCTTCCCTATAAACCACCATCATCACTGTCTCGTTTTCTCCCCCCATCATACCAAACAGAAACTCAGTATCCCTTAAGAAAACACTCCTTTTCCAATCCCTGCTAAAAATAGACATCTAATTGAAGTATAATATAATGAAGAAAAGCTCTTACACCTGATTGTGCAGCGTGTCAAGTTTCCAAAAAGTGAATAAAATGCATGTAACCAGCATCAGATTACGAAACAATTACCAGCACCCCAGAAATCCCCCTCACACCCCTCCAGTTGCAGCCTCCCAAGAGTAACCACTGTCTCGTCTTCTAACACCATAGATTCTGTTTGCCTGTTTTTAAATTTTGCATAAATGAAATCAACTGCTGGAAAACTTTTGGGTAATATCTCTTTAAACCATGCCTTCCCATCGAGCTTGAAATTCCACTTTTAGGCATCTTACCCAGTAGAATTTATGTCCATCATAAGATTTATACTGGAATGTTCCTGGCAATAGTATTTATAGTAAAAACAAACAAACAACTGGAAGCTTCAAATGTACAACAGCCCGTTGCCCTCAAGTCAATTCCATCCCATGGTGATCTCCACTGGGGTTTCAACGCTGTATATCCTCATAGGAGAAGACTCTGTTGTCTTCTGCAGAGCAGCTGGTGGATTAAAACTGCTGAAAACTTTTGTTTAGCAGTCTAAGATGCCACATACTATAGCAGGCTTGACACAAACTCTATGTTCATGCCACAGAACATTATATAAAAATGAGAATGAGCTACCACTACATACAACAACATGAGTGATGCTCTCAAACACGATTATAACAGTGGTGCCGTTGGTGTAGAAGCCGTGGTGTCTGATCTTCACTAATGCTATGGGGAGAAGGATCTCTACACACAATATCAGTACGATAGCACAAAACTAATTCATTTGAAATCAGGCGTGTCCCTACACTCCCACACTCACCTCCTAACACCAATTTCTAACGCCAGTTGTTCCTCTCAGGGCTCTCACTACGCCCTTGGAAAGTTCACCAGTCTGTTGCAATGGCCACACAGAACTCACAGACAATACTTAAAATTCTGAGCTTCATTAGGGAAATAACAGGTTACAATTCAGTTCAGAAACACTCAGGATACAATTCAGGATACAAGTCAGGACAAACTTGCAGTTGTGCTTGCAGCTCGTGGTCCGGTTAGGTTAACCTTCAGCTTCACAGCTCTGGTTCCTGCTGTGGCTCTGGGCTGATGTTACAAAGCTCTTAGTTCTGCAAACTTTGTGTGCCTCTCTGCACCTCACTTTGCTAGTGGTTGTTGACTATCATCATGTTTGAACCAACACAGAGCTGACCCTCCAGGGGTTTTTCAGAGACAGTGAAGCATACGAGAGGAGACTGCCCTTCTTTCTCACACAGAGCAGCTGGTGGGATCCAGCTGAATAGTTTTGTGTTGGCAGCAGAATCCCTAACTACTAAGCCACCAGGTTCTGCTAGCAGGCCTAGGCTAAGGGCTGGGCTCTGGCTCTGTGGGGTGCTCATTCAAGTTTAGCTTCATCTCACGCTGGTCTCTGAGTCTCTGCCACTTCTGCTGCTACCTCTGGTCTGGACTCAACATCTCACAGGGGGCCCCTGGCCCAAGAAAATGTGCTACACTTTCTGCTTCTTTTTCCTTGACTCTTGTCTTCTGCCTCTGAAACTGCTTACCTAAGCCAGACAGGATGGCAAAATGGACCAATGTCTTCACTTAGTAGTCTCTATGCCTTATTTGCATTTCCCACCAAAAGGGCACTATTTACCTTATATTAGTAGGAAGCTAATGAATTACCTTGGTAGGACCACAAATACCCCACATTTGTATAGCTCTACCCAGCCATATGGTGAAAGCCAAAACCAACAACTATGGAAGCCTTGTTGAGCAATCTTCTGCACTACAGTGATTCTCAGAGGAGGAAGCCAGACGCTGTCAGAGCATACTCCGTATGGCTCTATTTTTGTGACATTTAAGATTAGGTGAAGCTAATTGATGGTGAAAGAACTTCATCTTACTTGGATCCATAATCAGTACACTTGATACCAGCAGTCAGGCAATCAGGAGATATATTGCACCGGGAAAGTCTGCAGTCAGGAACCTCTCCAAATTACTGAGGAGCAATGATGTCTGTTTGAGGATTAAGGTGCACTTGATTCAGGCCATGGTCTTGTCAGTCACTTGCTATGCATCTGAGAGCTGGACAATGAATAAGGAAGATAGGAGAGGAAATTGATGCCTTTGAATGTGGTGTTGGAGAACAGAGCTAGATATCCTATAAACTGTCAGGAGAACAAACAGCAATGTCTTGGAGAGGGTGCAGCCAGAGTGCTCCTTGGAGGCAAAGATGGTGAAGCTTCATCTCACATACTTAGGGTATGTTGCTAGGAGAGATTATTCCTTGGAGAATGACGTCATGCTTGGAAAGGGGAGGGTCAGGAAAGAGAGGAAAACCAGGAGAATAGATTCAGTGACTGTTGCAAAGGCTCAAGTGTGTCATGAAGTGTGAGGATGGCACAGGATGGGACAAGGTTCAGCTCTTTTGTTCATGGGGTCATACTTGACTCCACAGCACCTAACAACAAGGGGGAAGATGGAGTTCAACTAGTAGGAAAAATCCATGAGCTTGGCTGCTGACTGAAATGTTGGAGTTCAAGTCCTCCAAGAGGTGCCTCAGGAGAAAGGCCTGGGAGTCTAGTCCAGAGAAAACAAAACCACAGAGCAACATTCTGCTCTGGCAAACGTGGGGTCACCATGAGTTAGTTAGAACTGTTGATAGCAACTGGTTTGATTTTGGGGTTTGTTTGTTTGTTTGTTTGGGTTTTCTTTTTGAAGTGAGAGGAGTGGAAGAAGCAAAAGTAGGTCGTTATTAAGAGGCCACAACAGAGATTTCTAGGCAGCTGAGAGTGTACTATTTCTTAGGCTTGAGTTCGTTACATAAATGTGTTGTTATGTGCTGTTGAGTCGCTTGTGACTCATAGTGAGTCTATGTACCCTGAGACCTGCTCTATCCTGTGCCAACTTTATTGTCTCTGACACACCTACCCTCATTACCCCAGTCACTGAATCAATTCATCTCATTGAGGGTCTTCCTCTCTTTCTCTGCCCCTCCACCCTTCCAAGGAGGATGTCCTCTCCATGGACTGGTCCCTCCTTGCAACATGCCCAAAGTACGTCAGACACAGCCTCAGAATCCTTGCCTCGGAGGAGCAGCCTGGTTACATCCTCTCTAGGAAGAACTTTTTGTTCTCCTGGCAGTCCTTGGTATATTCAATACTCTTCTCCAGCATCACAGCTCAGAGGCACCAATTCTCTTTCTATCATCCCTTAGTAATTTTCCAGCTCTCTGATGCATAGCAAGCAATGTGAAGACTATGGCCTGAATCAGGCACACCTGTCTCCAGCCTGACGTCATTGCTCTTCAATATTCTGGAGAGGTCTCTGACAGCACACTTTCCCAGTGCAATTTGCCTCCTGATTTCCTGGCTGCTGGTACCAAGAGTGTTGATTGTGGAGACAAACTAAAGTTGTTAACAAACTTAATCTCTTCACCATCTATCATAATGCTGCCAATCAGCCCTGAAATGTTAAATTTTTGAAAATCTGTTGAGCTGGTCACTTAAGAGGTGCATGTTGCAGAATACATATTATACTTCAATGAGAAAGTCCCTAACTTTCCTCAGCTCTCCTGTTGGGTACTAAGGTCAATCTGCCCATGTCCTGGCTAATCCTTTTAAGCACCAATTGGCCTTGCTAAAAGACCCCTCATGTCCACTAAAAGCAGCAGCTGTCAGCGATGGAGCCTTGACTGTGCCATGGGCCCCTCCCCACCACCCCACCCCCACCAGCCCTTTCTGGTCCACCAAGTCCATCTGTCACCTCCCCGGGCTGGAGGGGGCAGGGCCTCCTGCAGACACTGTTCCAGATCACTCCTCCGGATGAGTCATGTTTACAGATGGTGGGAGTTTCCTTTAAAGCACTCCTCAACTTAATTCTCTCCTTTGCCTTGTTCCCAGAGCGTTTCCCTTTACCTCTTTGAAGAGGAAGCCAACACAGCGTATGACAATGAGTCTTTCTCACCATGCGATCAGGGGTGAAGATGGAGCTACCCAATGGTACATCTAGAATCCACCTTCCTCAGCTTTGGTCCCACGGCCCCTCTCCACCTCCACAACCTCAAAACATAAACAGAGCGTTTCTCTGAAAATTCTGCAGAAAATTCCTCAGACCCCCTGGGACCTACTCATCTGGAGCTGGCAGGCATCGGCTTTGCAAGCACAACTGCGAGCCCCACATGGCTGTTAGGCTAACTGTCCACCTTGTTTTGTTAGCACCACTTGTGCACCAGATTCAGGACCGTGAATGAGACACAGCCTCCAGACCTCACAGGGCTCACAGCCAGGGGGAGAAGAATGAAGAAATGGGCAACTACAGAGCCATCTGGGCTGCAGCGCAGCAACTAGTGCGGGGGGGGGTGGTGGTGGGTGTTAACTCAGCTCTGGGTCGTTAAAGCTGGGCTCTGAAGTATGCACAGGACTCTGCCCCTCACCTTATCCTTGTCAGAGAAGCTCCTTAAGGGACCTACCTTCCTCTTCCCCCTGATGACCACATCAAAGTCCCCTTCTCCTACTTTGTAGAGTCTTGCTTTGGACAGAGTGGAGAGGTCCACGGAGGGTCCTCTCTGGGGTCCACTCTGCTGTTCTGATCGTCGGCTTCTCTAGCTTGAGCCACCACCCGAAGCATCATCAGGCTGCACGTTGGCCTCATCCTCTCACTGTCTGTGGTCTCTGGGGCTGTCTTGCTTATCTTACTTGTTTTCTTTCTCAGATCTGTTTTTACGACCGTGGCTAAGCCCCGGGATCCGCACTCTCTTTTAGAATTGTTCTTCTCAATTTAAATAGAGGCCTAGGTCTCTGTCCACCATTCTTCTTCAAATCCTTCCATAGTGAAAGAAGAGATGTCCCTTGCTGGCTCTGACGGGCTGCCTCACGTTCTGTCCTCAGCTCACCTGTCAGGAGGCTCTGGGAATTCAGTCCTGAGGGCTGTCTGCTGCTCTCAGCGTGCATGGTGACCCCAGTTAATCATCACAGGGTGATACCAGCCTGGCCGGTCTGTATGAAAGCTCATAACATGACCAGAGTCTCCATTGTCTGTATTAGATCTGATTCCTTGAGAAAATTCACATGCAAGTGATTTATAAAAGATGTTTCCTCAGGGGAGATGAGCCAAACAATGGAGAAGCAGGATAGGCAAAAGGAAGACCTGAGGGATAGAAGAACCTGATGTCTGAACTTTTTTGTTTGTTTTTAAACATTTCTCCGACTAGAAACACTCAAATATCCAGTAACAGTAGAAGGGATGAAAAAAAAAATAGTGGTCACAGTCATGCAATTGAGTCCCTGAGTGGTACAAGCAGATAAAAAATTTGGTAGTATCTTTGATTAAAAGATACTGTCCATAAAAAAAATGAATGAATAGGAAAACTATGCTACATTTACAAAATGGAATATTACACAGCATTGCAAAACAATGAACTTATAAAATATTACTCAGCATGGAGAGCCTAGAGGACATTATGCTGAGTGAAATATCTCAGTCACAAAAGGACAAATACTGTATAACACCGTTGTTATAAATAGGACAGACAGTGGGAGGTTGGGGAGAGAATAGGAAAAGCATGGATAGATAGTGAACACTGTATTTGATCAGATGAGGGGAAGAACTGTCTTAAAGGAATATACGATTAGGCATTATATGTATGGAAACAATCTGTATCAAGGGGTGCCTTGTGGGGAGGGCTGGTAGAGAGGGAGTAAAAGGGGGAAGAAAATGTGCAACAATGAAAAAAATTAAAACAAAATATTTTCTATTTAAAAAAAGTCTTGGCTATTGATTCTAAAGTTTGTAGTTCAAATCCACATAGAGGTACCTCTAAAGAAAGGCCTGGCTACCTGCTTCCAAAAGGCCACAGTTGTTGGAAACCCTGTGTAGTGCACTGCCAAGGGTCAGAATTAACTCCACGGCAACTAGCTCAGCTTGGGATTGATTCACACCATTGAGTTCTGCCTAGCAATGAACGTGAAAAACTAAACTATACACAATACGCTGAATGAATTTTACACACTGGGGGAAATGTTTTCAACTTACACTACAGATAAACTTTAATTTCATATAGATGTGTGTGTATAATATATGTACATATATATATAATATATATATATATACACACACATATGTATATAAAGATAACAACTCATCGCTGTCAAGGTAGAACCGACTCATAGTTGATATTCCAGTGGATTTTTAGAGACTGCAAACTGCATGGGAGAAAATGGACCATCTTTTCCCTCAGAGCAGCTGGTGGACTTGAACCGCCTGCCTTTGGGTTGGCAGTGCAACTCCTTACCCATTAGGCCACCAGACCCCTTTATATATAAAGAGTTCCTTTAAATTGTTAAGAAAAAGATGAATAATCACAACAGAAGAAAGAGTTGTGGCTACTATCAGACCACTTGGAGTAAAAAGAAATATAAGCTGATTGTTTGGGAGCAGAAGTGGCATCCACTTCCTAAAAGACATGCCTCTGGAAACTCTATGAACTTTGATAAATGATGATTGTTCTAGAAAGGCTTCAGGCCTTTTGTTCATAGGGTCGCTATGAGTCATGATCAACTCGACGGCAATCAACAACAACAAGCAGATTGCAAATGTTTAAACAAATATTCAGGCTCAACCATATGAGAAGTGCATATTAAAATGCACTTTCTCCTTCCAGACTAGCAAATATCACAGATTTGGTCTACACCGTGTTGGTAAGACTGTAGGAAAACAGGAACTCTCATATATTATTGGTCCTACTGTAAATGGGTAAAGGCTAGAGGGCGACATGACCAACTATCCAAATCACAATTGCTTCTTCTACAGATAGACTTGCACATAAGATTATCGACTGATGCATTACTTGTAATAGCATAAGATTAGAAACACAAAAATTATTCTCTATTTACCTGGAGCAACAGAAGAAAGAGGTGACTCAGAAAAAAGAAGAAATTAATCAGAGAAAGAAATGAATTTCAGGTCTCATTGTCTCCGTGAACTGCCACGAAACCAGACGAAATGGATGGCACCTGCCTACCACTACTGAACGTTTTGTTCAAGGGTCCAACAGCTGTATTCTTTTACATCTAGAACTTGAAATGTTTATAGAAGCCACGCTAACTGGATCCATTGAGATTAAGGGCACTCTCGAATTTATTGGCTGGAAACAATTGTTAAACTTTCAACTAAAACTGTCTCATGAAGTCATCTTTAAACAATATTTTAGTGCCATTAAAGTCTTTTAAAGTACCGTATGTGACCAAAACAAGAACAGTAATTCGAAAGCTAGGAACTTCAAAGGACAGAAAGTAAGTTAACACTGGCAGAATGATATAGATGGAGACAGTGACAGTGATGTGAAGTGACTGCTGTCATAGAAATGGACATGTAACAATGGCTGAATGAGGGAGCTCCGGTGGCCTAGTGGCAAGACGCTACACTGCAATCCCAGAGGTATGCGGTTCAAATCCACCAGATGCTCTGCTGGAGGAGGAGGAGACAATCTCCTCCTGTACCAGTCAGATCTGATTTGACGGTACACATAAAAAAAGAATAAAACAAACAAACAAACAAACAAACAAATAAATAAATAAATGGCTGAATGTTGGTGAGCTCTGGTGGCCTAGTGGCAAGAAGCTGCACTGCAATCGCAGAGGTACACAGTTTGAATCCACCAGATGCTCTGCTGGAGAAGGAGGGACAATCTCCTCCTGTACCAGTCAGATCTGTTTTGAAGGTACACACACACACACACACACACACACACACACACACTGGCTGAATGTACGTCTGTCTTGTCATGTATATTTTTACCAAAATAATAAAAATAATAATGAGGATGTTATACACCTACTGGGGAGAGCTGGTGGTCTAATGGCAAGACGCTGTGCTGCAATACCAAGGGCAAGCAGTTCGAGGCCACCAGCTGCTCTGCAGGAGAAGAATGGGCAATCTCTTTCTGTGCAGTTCACTGCTCTGAAAAACCTGGCAGAGGGTCCTCTTGGGGTCAGTTCCCACTCGACAGTACACAGCAACATGCACCTGCAGGAAGGTTATAATGAAAAAGAACAGGAGCATTAAATGCCGGTGAATGGGGAGGAACTGACACTCTGATGCAGTGCCGCAGGGAATGTAAAATGGCACAGCCACCTGGAAGAGAATTTGAGTATTTCCTCAAAAATGAAATGTACTTTCCCCATAGCAGTTGTCGTGGTGTTGAACGTGATTCATAGCGACTCCTTGTGCATCAGAGAAGAACTGTGCTCCACGGAGTTGTCCATGGCTCAGTTTTTGGAAGTAGTTTGTCAGGACCGTTCCTTGAGGTGCCCCTGGGTAGATTCAAACTGTCCACTTTCTGGTTAACACGGTGCCTGTTACGTGTGTGCACCTAATGTTGTTAGTGCTGTCTAGTCGACTATGACTCATAGCAACCCTCTGAGCGACGACAGACCGGAACCTTGCCCTATCCTGTGCCATCCTCACCATCTCCCACATCCTTGAGCCTTGTTAGTCACTATACTGATCCGTCTGGTTGAGAATTTCCTCTCTTTTGCTGACTCTCCACCTTTCCCTGGGTGACATCTTTTCCCAAAGATTAACTCCACCTGACAACATGCCCAAAGTATGTGAGATCAAATTTCACCATTCTTGCCTCTAAGGAGCACTATGGTTGCCCTTTCATCGAGACAGACTTGTTTGTTTATTGCTGATTTATTTACAAAGTTTGAATATATCATTTTTCATAAAGGTTAGTCTTGTTTGCTCTTTTGGTAGTCCATGGAATGTTCAGTACTCTTCTCCAACACCACAATTCAAAGGCAATCTATTTCTTTTCTGTTATCTTTATTAATTTTTCAACTCTCAGATGAATATAAAGCAATTGAAAATATCATGACTTCAATGGGGTGCACCTTAGTCTTTAAACCGACATCGTTGCTCTTTAGTACTCTTGAGAGGTCTCTGATAGATTTTCCCAACACGCGTTTTTATTTCTTCACTCCTGTTACTATGAATGTTGATTATGGATCCAAAGTGTTGACAACTTCAATCTTTTCTCCAACTATGCAGATCCACAGGAAGATTTGCATAGCGATTCTGTCACAGCTGCAGTTACAAGAGTCCCCAAGTGGAAAAGAACCCAAATGCCTAAGTGGTTAACTGAGAAACTGTGGGTTGTTCTTAATGCAGAAGAGTTCTCAGCAATACAAATGCCCAAACTACTGAGACATAAAATGATGTGAGTGAATCTCATAAAGAGGAAGGACAGTCAGATAGAAAAGAGTACAAACTGAAGGATTCTACTAGGACGTTCTAGACAGGTGAAACTTGTCTATATACACAGTGTACATAGACACAGAGATTCTCTGCAGTTGAGAGTGGGAGAGATCAGAAAGGGCACAAGAGAACTTCTGGGGGTAGAAATGTATCTTGAATGTGGTGGTTTACTGGTGTGTACATTTATAAAAGCTAATCTGTGTGGGAGAAGGATGGGTATTGCGGTTAACTGCCTCTGAAAACCTACCAGAAGGTCAGCCATGGGCCGGTTCTGACCTGATGGTCCTCAAAAAACAACAATCTAACTAATCAGCAACCAGGAAATTAAAAGAAGTATTGCGATGGGAAAGTCTGCTGTTAGGGACCTCTCTAAAGTACTGAAGAACAATGGTGTCTCTGATCACTTGTTATGCATCAGAGAGTTGGACAATGACTAGGTAGGATAGAAGGAGAATTAATGCCTTTGAGCTGTAGTGCTGGAGAAGAGTTTTGAGGGTACCATGGACTGCTAAGAAAACAAACAGATGCATCCCGGAGAGGGTTAAATCGGGCGGCTCCCTGCAGGCAAGGATTCTGAGGCTCCGTCTAACATACTTTGGACATGTTATAAGGAGAGACAGGTCCTTGGAGAGGGACATCATGCTTGGGAGGGTGGAGGGACAGCGCAGGAGGGGAAGGCCCTCTATGGGGTGGATTGACTCAGTGACTGGGGTAATTGGGATGGGTGTGTCGGAGATAGTGCGACTGGCACAGGATAGAGCAGGGTTTAGGGCTGTTGTACATAGGGGTCGCTATGAGTCACAAGCGACTCAACGGCACATAACAACAACTACTACAACAAGCCACAGTCTTTTCAATTACTTCATAGGCATCTCAAAGTGGGACAGTAAATAAACATGACAGAAAAATTGATGCATTTGAATTGCGGTGCTGAGAAGAGCCTTGACCATCCCACAGACTGTGAAAAGAACAGACAAGTCTGCCTTGGAGGAAGGGCAACCAGTGTGTTGCTTTGAGCAGAGAGAGTGAAATTAGGTCTCACATCCTTTGGGCCTGTTGTCAGGAGGGCCAGTCCTGGGGAAAAGTCTTCATGCTGGGAAAGGTGGTACGTCAGAGAAAGAGAGGAAAACTCTCCACAGGATGGACCTAAACGTTTGTAGTATACCAAATGTCTTTGCATAAAAACCAATAAACATGTCTAAATACACTAAAACATATTTATCATAATAGAATAGTAATAGTAAAAAATTTAATATCCATCAGAAATAGCCATATTGTCTGGTATGCATTAAAAAAAAATAATCTAAAAGCTTCCCAAGAAGCTTGTTGAAGTCTGAGAGCATGGGGAGAAGTCGGGGGTGGGACGTGGGCTGGGGGGTGGATAGTGTTTCTGTTCCTCTTGTTGACGTTTGAATCCTGAGAAAGGAGGTTTCCCCTCTGCTGAGACTCTTCCTAATAGAATTCCTGACTCCAGATTCTCAGGAAGACTTGCTTAGAACATTTCTCCGTGTTCTCATAGTCACTTCTCGAAGCCAAATCTATTATCTAGTAAATCAGAGCAAAACAAAATCTGTAAAACGAAGCAGATGTTACCGAAGCCCAGCGGCTCCCCCACGCCTGAGTCAAGGCTTTAAGCAACTTTTGCTCACATGCAGGGGTCCCAGTCCCATGCAGGGCTCTGTCTCCACCCCCCAAGCTCCCCACCCAAGTGGCCTCGGTTCTCCCAGTCAGTGCGCCTTGGGCCAGGGCTGGCGATGCTAGGGGCACCTGCCCTGTCGTGGTCGCCCAGCCTCCCTTCTTTGGGGACGTCCAGGACTCATCTGGACCTCAGCCGGGAGCCCCCGCCCCAGGGTTTCCGAGCAGGATTGGAGTCAGGAGGCCCCACAGTGGAAGCTGACTCCTCTGACACCCTGAGGTCCGCTCTCCCCCTCCCTCAGTGGTCCAGAGGATCAAGCTGGCTTCCAGGGGTACTCACGGGGTCGCGTGGGGGTGCCCCACAGCTTGGGGTGGTGATCGGCCACAGTGCAGGGCGTGGTGTGGACTCCGGAGGGGCGCGGGTCCGGCAGGCGGGCTCCCCGAGGCGTGGGGTGGCCGCTGTCCAGCCCGGGGCGGGGCTGTGAGCCTGAGCTGAAGCTCAGAGGCCGAGCGCTCACCGCCATGGGCCGGGGGTCCCGGGACAATCGGGGGTCGCCGGTGGTGGTGGCGCTGCTGCTGCTGTGGCCCAGCCCTGGACGCGGTGCCCTCTCAGGTGAGGACAAGAGTGGGGTGCGGACCGAGGGGCCAGCGAGAGGGAGGTCCTCCCAGAAACTGGGGAGGGTCAGGGGATGAGAGAGTCTGAAAGCCCCTGGACAGCACGGGGTGGGGGGGGCGCTGGGTGCACCTCCCTTAGACTTGCTCAAGGGACTTGCTCCCTCTGTCACATTCTGCCTGTCACCTCTCCTGGGACAAAGCCAAGTGCCAGGGCCCCTTCCCGCTCAGCTGCTGTCAGCTCCCACCCCACCCAAACCCTCCCTCTGCTGGATACTCCCCTCATCTCTCAGTCCCAGGCCCCCTTTAAGGCTGTACTTCTGTTCCTTAGTGTTTAATTGGGCTTCCCTCCTTCCAGAAGCCCCCCCAATCCCAATTCACTTCCAAAACCCTTATTCTGTTCTCAGACTGTACGGGCCAGCTGACATTCACTCCCTCATGCTATGCCGACCCCCTCACTCCCAGGCTCACCCCTTTACCTGCACTGACCCCTTCATCCCACACTTGCCCCCTCATCCCACGCTCACTCCGTCATCTCACACTCACCTCCTCATCCCACACTCACCCCCTTATCCCATGCTCACTCCCTCACCCCACGCTCACCCCCTCACCTCCCAGCTCACCCCCTCATCCTGGGCCTTGGGTGTTTATACTGTTGCCTTGTTTGGTCAGATAGAAGCATCTCCTCAGGGCAGCCGGGAACCAGGGTGGGAGGAAGCTGAGTCTTGTACATCCAGTGCTTGGCTGAGGGGCCAGGTGGGCTGGGTGGGCTGAGCCTCGCAGGGGAGGAAGGGTGGGTTCTGCCCAGGATAGGCTCCCATCTGGGACCCCTGCATTTTTCTGCCCTGCTCCAGACCCCAAGGGAGAGGGACCCTAGTCCTTATTTTTAATTTCATTATTTTTTGTGTGTACCATCAAATCAGATATGACTGGTACAGGAGGATATTTTCCCTCCTTCTCCAGCAGAGCATCTGGTGGATTCAAACTGCGCACCTCTGGACCCTAGTCCTTATGACTGTAGAAAGGTTCCTGTGCCTCCTGTTGCTCTCTCCTCATTTAGGACCCCTGCTCACTGCTCCCCAACACAGCCTGAAGCCCCCAGGGTTCACCTCGACCCAGAGTCAGCCCCATTCTCAGGTCTCCCCAGGCCTCGCCTCCACCAAGGTTCTCCAGCCAGTGTGTGTGCGTTGAGCGGGCACAAGCACGTCCTCCCTCACGACCTGGCTCTTCACACCCAGGGACATCCACTCTCGGCTGAAAAATCACCTCTCCCCTGGACTTACTCAGACCCCTCCAGAAACTGGCCCCTTCAGCCTCCCCTGAGTCTGGGGCAGAGGGGTTCCAAAGCTCCCTGGCTTCCTGACAACTCGCTTGTCCAGTGAGGGAGGGCTTTCTGGGGGAGATGGCTTTCAGAGGGGCTATTCCAGGTCTTAGATGCTGAGGGCACAGGAGAGGAAGTGGAGTGTCTAAGCAGAGGCCAAGTCAGCTTCCCAGCCTGACTTGGGTAGGGGTCAGGGTCAACCTCTGAATGAAATGGTGACCTGCTCAGGAGCTGAGGCCACCCCAGGACTAGAGGTCAGAGAGGTGGGAAGGCTGGGCTGTGGGCCAGGTTCCTCGCCTGCTGAGTTGCTGGGGCCAGTGGGGGTGGGAGCATTCCAGGGGAGCATTCCAGCGTCTTCTCATGAGCAATGTTTGGCTCAGGGATTCCTCCTGGAGCCGCCCCCCCCCCTTAGGCTCACTCAGCCCACGAGCACCGTGCCTCTGTCTCCTAGGCCCCCTGAAAGCAAGAGGAGGGCTTCTGGGCCAGGGTCTAGTTTGTCCCCATACTGAAAGGCAAGGTGCACCTCCTAATACAGCGTCTGCCTGCTTCTATCCTCCCAGGATGTGAAGGGGGGCAGTGGGGGGGACACTGGCATCCACTTTTAGGATCTCTCATCCTAAAGGCATCTATCTGCTTGCTACCTGGTCTAAAAATACCCATGCTGCCTCCACCCTGTCCTCCTCGTAAGGGATGGGATGGGGTCTCTTCTCTGTGACCTCTGACCCCATGCCCTTCCTTTGCCTTCAGAGGTCAATGGCGCTCCTCTGTCCCAGTTGAGTTGCTCCTTAACACGTTCCTCGATGGCCCCTCAGTTCCAGGGACATCCTTCAGAGGCCCATCCTTCCACAAGTTAATCACATGCTGACATCTCTCTGCTGCCCTCCACCCCATCTCCACTCTGGGTTCCTCTGGCCCCCTCACCCTATGCTCTGTTCTCATCCCAGGAGATGCCCCCGGAGAGACAGCCACCCCTTATTGGGCTCTGGATGGACAATCCTGGCGCAAGGCCATCCTGGAAGAGTCGGTCAGTGGCCTATCATCCTGTCCTCCACCAGGGCCCCAGGTCTCTGGGCCAGTTTGCTGGGGTCCCAGAGCCACCCAGTCACTGCTCCCTCCAGCCTCTCCGGCGGGCAGGGAGACAGAGGGGAGATATGGAGCTGGCAAGCCTGCACACATGGAAGTCATTTTCAGCCTTCCTCACCCCACTGCCCCCTCCCTCGCACTCCCAGAATTCCCTGGCTGCCTCTGCCCATAAGACACAGAGGTGGGTCCAGAGTTGTGGGGCCTGAAACTCTTCTAGAGCTTCTAGAAAGTGCCAGAAGAGTTTCTCTCTGCCAAGATTAACAGGACATGTGACTCTGTGGACTCACTGTTTGCTCCTCCCTGTGCTTGGTCTGGTCCCCGAGGGGGCTTCAGCCTCACTGGCCCTCACAGACTCCAGTTCTGGCCAAGGGAGAAAAGCCACCCTCCTGGTGCCCCCTAGGTGCAAAATTCCATCCCCTCTTGCTTTTCCAGGATGCTGGGCTCCTCCACCAATCACAGAAGAGGCAGGTCCCATCTGCATTCCCTGTGGTGCAAAGCAGTGGTAGGGAAACCCTGAATTTACCCACTTCACAGAGGAGTAAACTGAAGGCCAGAAAGGAGGGAGAAATTGCTCAAAGTCATGCAGCTCTTGGCCTGGAAGAGAAGACCCCTAAGCTAAGGTGTAGCTGACTTCAAACAGTGGACAAGCCTACCCACCCAGAGAGCTCACCGTCCTGTATTTCCTGGTTGGGGGCACAGTCTCACCACCCAAACCTAGTGAAAAGGCAGGCAAGGCAAGAGAGAGTTCATGCAGGCTAAGAGGCCCCCAGAGGCCCCTAAATGGGGTCCTCTGGATCCTTAAAGGTCCCCCAGGCCCTTGGAGTTTCCATTCAAGTAGTCAGGCTCTGCTCCATCCTGAAGTTTTAAGGTTGTTCTTGGGACATCACTGAGCACAGGCTGTAGTCACCCCGACTGTGGGCATCCCTCCCTGTCTGGGCCTGGGCTGGGACCGAGAGTGTATCCTGAGGGTCCTACTACCCTTACTCACCACTCCATTCCTGAGAGCCTGGCAACGAAGGGAAAGCAGAGCTGAGGACAGAGTCCTCGCCAAGGAAGCACCCATATTTCAGGATGAGGCTGGAGGCTCTAGCGGACGAGCAGTGAAGACGACTGAAGATATAGAGGAACAGAGAGAAGGGCGCCCAAGCGTCTCAGGAGGAGGCTCAGAGACCTTACCCTTGCTCTTCCGTCTGAGTCCCCCACTTCCTCAGCACAAGTGTTTCCCCAATAGAGCTGGTTGCATTCCAGACACGTGAGCTCATGGCTGAGGCCTTGTGGGGCCTGTAGCTGGGGGGGGGCATCTGCTCCCCACCTGCAGAGATGACCTCCCCTCAAGACTCTGAGGCCTCTGGTGGGTGTCTGAGCCCAGTGCATGTTGGGATAAACAGGAGGGCCAGAAAGGGTGGAATAAACATTGTGAAGATGCAGCAGGCCCCCAGAAGGCTCCTGGGCCCCCAGCCAGGCTGCATGGATAAGCGGGGGGGGGGGGGGGTAGATGAGGATTCTCAGGGAGGAGGCAGAGAAGAGGTGTTAGGCAGCCATGGGTAGGAGGAGATGGGGAGCTGGCTGAGGTCTGCTTTTCAGCAAAAAAAAACATTGTTTTTTCTATTGGCCTGGAGCCTGGAGTGGGGGTTCTTGTTTATTGCATGAGTTCAGGGCGGCAGGTGAGCAGTGGGCCTGTCAGGGACTAAAAACAGGATGTGAAGCTGGGAGGGTGAGGCTGCCACATGTTGTTGTTACTCTGTGCCAGGGGGTCAGAACCTGACCCATAGCTGACACGCTAGTGGGTTTTCAGAGGCAGTAAATGGCACAGGAGGAGACTGCTCAACCTTTTCCTGAAGAATAGTTGGTGGATTCGAACTGCGTGCCTTTGGAATGGTAGTGTAGCTTCTTATCACTAGGCCACCAAAGCTAAAAGTAGAGGCGGAGTAGTCTGCATCCTCCAGGAAGTGAGGGGTCTCAGTACAGAAACAAGTCCTCAGACACCACAGCCACCGCGCCTCAGGACCTCATGGTCCCCCCGCCTGCAGGAATCCCCCTGGCATGAGGGCATGGAGCCATCTCTCCAAGTGAAGGACGTGGTGGGCCCAATCTGAGTATGTACTTGTCCATAGGTGGTTGTGGTCAGGACACAAACACCCTCGTTTGGGGTATCTGGCCAGTTTCACATCCCATTTGTTTCCTGACAAGCCTGGATGTCTGTCCCCAACACTACACTCCTTCCCGTCAGGTCTCAGATCTGGACACCAGGCTTGTGACCCTGGAGGCCGAAGGCCAGAAGCTCCTGCTTGAGCTGGAGAAGAACCAGTAAGCACCAGGCGGGGTAGGGCCTTGGAGCCAAGAATATGCTCTGGAAGGGACAGTGGGGGTGGGAGGGGCAGGACATGAGTCCCTAAGGGATGCTGGATGGAGGGAGGGGCCCTGGTGGAGGGATGGGGGGCAGAGAGGAACAGCAGGCCCACAGCCGGCTCCCTGGAGGCTGGGTTAGCCCCAGGCTAGGGCAGGTCCCTCATCCAACTCCAAGAGTTGTTAGCACCCAGCTCCCTGCAGGACATGAGCCTAGTGGCAAAGATGACGAGCGCCGTCTAGTGGCACAGATGAGTAACCTCCAACTAGTGGTGGACGAGCCCCGTCTAGATTCGGGTGTGAGCGAGCGCCGCCTAGAGGCAGAGATGAGTAAGCCACCTATTTATTAGACGCCCACAGGCTGTGAGAGTCAAAAGAGAATCCAGGTGAAGCTGAACCTGGGGGACTCCTGGTTGAGACCCTGACAGGGAAAAAGACGCAGTGGCTGCACCAATCAAGGAACCGAGGAGCGGCAGCTTGTCTGGCTGGCCTGGAAGGTCTCCAGCTTCAAGGAGAGAGGGAGCTGGGGACAGGGGACAAGGTGCCCTGGAGGACCAAATCATAGATGGTCACAACTGCCAGTTTACAGTTGAGTGTCCAGAACAGTTCAAGCCACAGATTTTGTGCTGGTGAATGAGCAGACACAGAGGCTGGACAATGGATGTCTAAAATGGAGCCTGTGAGGGGCAGTGGAGGGGGGGGGAGAGTGTCTGAAACATCCACAGTATGTTGTCATTTATTATGTACTGCTACTCATAACACTTTCCACTGGTCATTTTCTTTTCTGTAAGTAAACCTCAGGCTCTCTTTTCTAGTCTATCTTGGTCTAGAATTTCTTCTGAAACCTGTCCACCATTTAAAAAACCTATTGGTATGTTAAGTAGGGTGGAGGGACAGCACAGGAGAGGAAGATCCTGGATGAGATTAGTTGACTCATTAACTGGGCAAATAGAATTAGATGCATCAGATGAGTCAGTGAGACTGGCTCAGGATAGGGCAGAGTTCAGAGTAGGCAATTCAATGGCACATAAAAACTACAGTATTTTGAATATTGTTGGCATAACTTCTAGCATCACAGCAACACGAAATCCACCCCAGTTCAACAGACAGACCAGTGAGGGGCTACATGAAGTGGAATGTGGCTTCAGGATTGGAGGAGACTCATTAACAACCTGCAGTATAACCCACTTTACCTAATGAAAGCAAAGAGTACATGAGGCACTTACTGATGAAGATTAAAGAGTTCAGCCTTCAGGAGGGATTCAGTCTTTACATTAAAAAAATAGTCAAAGTAGATGCAGGAGTATGAGAGACATGTCTGTCTGTCTGGCAACTGGTTCAGTATTGTGAATTGCATGTTGCAATTCATGCTGTCAGGACAGCTCCCTCTGGTGGGGTTAGTGGTGGTCAGATGTGGCTGACCCCATACTGCTTCACTCATTCCCAATAACCTAGAAGAGAACGTGTGGCTTCAGGATCAGAGGGAGACTCATCAACAACCTGCATTATGCAGATGGCACAACCTTGCTTGCTGAAAGTGAGGAGGACTTGAAGCACTTGAAGGCAAGAATGATGAGGCTTTGCCTCACGTATTTTGGGCATGTTACTAGGAGGGGCTGTTCCTTGGAGAAGGACATTATGCATGGTAGGGTGGAGGGTCAGTGAAGGAGAGGAAGACTCAATCAGGTGGATTGACATGGTGATTGCCACAATGGGTTTTAGTGTGTCAGGAAATGTGAAGATGGCATAGGCTAGAATAAGGTCGCTATGAGTTGTACTCAACAGCACCTAATAATTACAACAACAACAACAACAACAACATAAGAGAGCAAATTTCCATTTCTTAAAGCCAGCCACTTGTGATATGTCTGTAGCACTAGATAACAAAGCAGTGCTGGGGAAGAGTATTTCGTACAGTGTGGGCTATGAGAAGAACAAGCTACCTTTTCAATCACATATATTGGAAGAAGTAGAGCCAGAATTCTCTTTGGAATGGAGGATGAACTTCATCTATGCTCTTTGGGTGTGTCACGAGGAGGGACCAATCCATGGAGAAGGACATCATACTTGGTAAAAGTAAAGAGGATCAGGGGGAAAGAAGACCCTCAGCAAGATGGGTTGAAACAATGGCTGCAGCAATGAGCCCAAAAAGAGACATGATTGTGAGTAGGGTGGAGCACTAGGAAGTGTTTTGTTCTGTGGTACTGCGCTATTAAGAGTCAGAAATGTCTTGATGGCACCTAGTAACAAGAGCTTCAGGATCATGCAAAGGATTAGCGCACATGACTGCTAATGGAAAGACTGGAAGTTCAAGTCTATGCAGAGATGTCTTGGAAGAAAGGCTTGGTGATCTGCTTCCATAAAAACAGCTACTGAAAACCCCGGGGAGCACAATTCTCAGACCCGCATGGGGTGATAAGCCTCATCTATAAGCATGTTCCATTAATGTTTAAGGAGTAAGTCTGCAGGAAGTGGGGCTGGGCTGGGTGGTTCTGATGACACCTCTTTCCCACAGGCTGCTGGCCGGTGGATACACAGAAACTCACTACAGCCAGGACGGACAGCCAGTTGTCCTGGTTCCCAGACACACGGTGAGACACTTCCATGACTTTACCGGCTCTGAGGATGGGGTGGAGGCTCTGGGGGATGGAAGTCTTTGAGGACACCCCTCCTTGTCGTTGCTACTCTATCCTTTTCCTTCGGCTCCGAAGGCCCGGTTAGAGTCAGTCCCTCGCCAGGCCCTCTGCCTAGTCCCTTCCACCTTACCTTTGGCTGAGGTTTGGGACTGGGCACCTTCCTTCCCAGGCTCACTGCCACTACCACGGCCATGTGAGGGGCTACCCTGACTCCTGGGTGGTCCTCAGCACCTGCTTCGGCATGAGGTGAGATGCCAGGCTGGAGGGGCGGGGCCTGGGGCTGGAGAAAGCACCCCCTCATACCCCATCTGCACCCCTCTGCCTCAGTGGCCTGATCGTCCTTGGCACCAATACCAGCTATTATCTTCGTTCCTGGCCATCTGAGGTCTCCACATCCCCCTGGATCCACAAGATCGCCCCTGCACAGCAACCGCTCCGCTGGGAAGGGGCCTGTGCGCATCGGGATACCAGTGACAAGAGCGACCCTGCTGGCCTTGCTCGCGTCTCCCCGAGCAGGGTGAGGCGCAGACCTGGGCTTCAATATCCAGAGCCCTGGCAGGGGACGCAGAAATGCACAGAGCCATTCTCGATGTTTTTATTGAGGCGGGAGAACATATCCAGAAAATTCTCAAAGTTAACTTCTAGGCGTTAACTCGGGATCACCCTGCCTCTCCCCAGGGCAGGCGAGAGGCCCGCGGGAGTCCGAGGTATCTGGAGTTGTACCTGGTGGCTGACCACGCCCTGGTGAGGGGAGGCCCTGGTGGGTGCGCTGCCCATGGGGAGATCAGGCCAGCTCAGCCCCTCACACCCCCGTGTCATTGCCCGGCCAGTTCTTGGCGGAGCACGGGAAGTTGAACCACACCAAGCAGCGTCTCCTCGAGGTCGCCCACTACGTTGATCAGGTTGGGAGCAGCTGAAGATCCAGCAGTGGGGGTGGCTGCGCCAGGGGAGTCCGGCCTTACCTGGGGTGGTGAGGGTGCCGGGAGGAGACCGCGGAGACAGACTTCCCGGTGGGCAGCAGGTCCCTGGCTTCAGGCCCGCCATGCCCTCAGTTCCTCAGGACTCTGGACATTCAAGTGGCACTTACGGGACTGGAAGTGTGGACGAAGAGGGACCTGAGCCTCGTCACGCAGGACGCCAACGCCACGCTCTGGGCCTTCCTGCGGTGGCGCCGGGGCCTGTGGGCGCAGCGGCCTCACGACTCCACGCAGCTGCTTACGTGGGTGTCCCCGTGTCCCTGATGCGAGTCCGGGGGTGCTGCGCTGGGCGGGCGCATTCCCTACACGGGTCTGGTCACACATTGCTCCGCTCTCAGGGCCCGCACCTTCCAGGGCGCCACCGTGGGCCTGGCGCCAGTCGCGGGCATGTGTAGCAAGGAGAGCTCGGGAGGCGTGAGCACGGTGAGCGCGCGGGGCGTGGAAGGGGGCGCTCGGGCGGGGGCGCACTGTGACCGCCCCTCTCACGCCCTCCAGGACCACGCAGAGCTCCCCATCGGCGCTGCAGCCACCATGGCCCACGAGATAGGCCACAGTCTCGGTCTCAGCCACGACCCCGAAGGCTGCTGCGTGGAGGCCCCTGCAGAGCAGGGCGGCTGCGTCATGGCCGCGGTCATGGGGTGCGGGACTGGGAGGTGGTGGAGAGAGGGAGAAGCTGGAGGGTGGAGGGAGAGGCTAGGCCTGGGGATTGTTCCTTTGCATGAAGCCCGTTTGGGCTCCTGGCAGCACAAATGATTTTTTGATGGGTTACTTAATTGTAAAGGGAGCTCTGGTGGCTTTGTGGTAAGGAGCTATATTGCCAACCTAAAGGCACACGGTTCGAGTCCACCAGTTGCTCCACAGGAGAAAGCTGGGCAGTCTCCTCCCCAGCGATTTGGGGCCTCTGAGAACCTGCTAGGGGTCAGCTAGGAGTCAATTCCAGCTGGATGGTACAACTTGACCTTAAAACTCACCCAGCCACCCAGTGGAAGAGAGGTCTAGTGACATGCTTCCATAAAGAGTATGGATTCCTGGTCAGGAAAGCCCCAGAGGGTCGCTCTGTAACCGTGAGGTCCCTCCGCGAGCGGGAAATCAACTTCAAAGTATCCATCTTGCTTGTGGGAGGGTGATTTTGACGTTTAAACCGGGTATTGAGATTAGGGGAGTAGCAGAGCATTCAATTCTGGGTTAATCTACGGTCAAAACCTTTCCCATCCGGTCATCTGTGTAACTTGCGGTCACTTCCCTGTCTGACATCTTATTAGAGAATCCCAGCTCAGCTGGCGACCTCTCTAGAAGCCTGGGTGGGTAATTCCAGGGGTGAAGGCAGGAACAGACGGAGGTTGACTGGTTCCCGCCCGCAGGCGCCCCTTTCCGCGCGTGTTCAGCGCATGTAGCCGCCGCCAGCTTCGCGCCTTCTTCCGCAAGGGGGGCGGCTCGTGTCTCTCCAACGCCCCCGACCCCCAGCTCCGGGTGCCGCGCAAGCCTTCTCGCTGCGGAAACGGGTTGGTGGAGGCAGGAGAAGAGTGCGACTGTGGCGCCCTCCAGGTCAGATTCCGGGCTGGCCCGAGGGCCCAAGGTTGTACCGCCCACTCTGGCCGGAGGTCTGGGGGTCTGCGCCCTGACCTGGTGCTACCGGGCCTGTTCGTCCTCAGGACTGCCCGGATTCCTGCTGCATCGCCCGCAACTGCTCGCTGCGCGCTGGGGCCCAGTGCGCCCACGGGGCCTGCTGCACGCACTGCCTGGTGAGGACTAGGGCTCGGGAATTAGGGTTCCTGCTGCCTCTTCTCTCCCACACTCTGAGCTTTGCTGATCGGCACCCTCGTCCTGTAGCGGGGTGGTGCCTCAGTTCTTGCTGAATTCCTTTGGCCCTCTGGCTCCTCCCCCGCCTCGGAGCGGCGCTTTGGGAGTGAATTTCTCACTGTACGTTGTATCTTTGTTCTCTCTTCCGCAACCCCTGTCCGCTGAGCAGCTGAAGCCGGCTGGCGCACCGTGCCGCCCGGCCACGGGAGACTGTGACCTGCCGGAGTTCTGCACCGGCTTCTCCCCACACTGTCCCCCGGATGTTTACCTACTGGATGGCTCGCCCTGCGCCGGGGGTCTTGGTTACTGCTGGGACGGCGGGTGTCCCACGCTTGAACAGCAGTGCCAGAGGCTCTGGGGCCCCAGTGAGTCTGCGGCGCACGCCCTTGCACCTCGGTTCCCATCCATACTGGAGCCCTCTCTGGTTTCTGCAGGGTGGAGGTAGGGTGGGGAGCGGACTTGGGAATCTGAGGCCCTCGGAGCACGTCCTTACTCATCCCTGAGCACCTACACTTTGCCAGGCTCTCACCCAGCCCCAGAGGCCTGTTTCCAAATTGTGAATTCCGCGGGAGACGCCCACGGAAATTGTGGGCAGGACAGCCAAGGCCACTTCGTGCCCTGCGCCCCCAGGTGGGTACTCGCGCCCGTGGAGCAGAGGGAGCAGGCGCGGGCATGGGGTGGAGGGTGCACGTGCCCTTCCACCACCCTCCGCTTCACCCCCAGGGATGCGCAATGTGGAAAGCTGCAGTGTTGGGCCAGAGAGCAGAGCTCGCGGATGCCACATGCCATCCCCATGGACGCCGCCATCAGCTTAGACAGTCTCGAGGTGACCTGCAGGGAGGCTTTGGAGCCTCCTGGGACCCCGCTGGACCTGCCCAATTTGGGCCTGGTAGAGATGGGCACTTGGTGTGGACCTGGAATGGTGAGCCCCCTCCACCCCTCCCCGCCACCTGGGTCCCATTGGCATGAGCCCCTTCGTCACTGCCCACTGTGCACGCTGCCCGTAGGTGTGCCAAGACAGGCGCTGTCAGAACTCCACCTTCCAGAAGCTGGAGCGCTGTCAGGCGTCGTGCCATGCTCACGGGGTAAGTGACCTGCGGGGTGGGGAACCTGGCGTCCCTGATCCCACCCGAGCCTGCTTCCCTCCGCCTCCCTCGGCAGGTCTGCAACAGCAACTACAACTGTCACTGCGCACCGGGCTGGGCGCCGCCCTCCTGCAGTGAGCCGGGGCTGGGGGGCAGCGTGGACAGTGGCCCTCTGCAGCCCGAAGGTGCGGGAATGGGCAGGTGGGCAGGGCCTGGGGCGGGCGCACCTGCCTAAGACTCAGCCTCACGCTGTCCTCCGCAGGCCGTGATGCCTTCGTGCTGGCCTTGGGCCTCAGCTTCCTGCTGCCTCTGCTCCCTGGGTTCGGCCTGGCCTGGTGTTGCTTCAGGTACCCAGGGTCCTGTCTCCGCCAGCACGTCTGCGCCTCAAGGACGGGCCCTACTTGCAGTAGGTAGGACCTGAGACCCGAGGTGCTGAGGATTCTGAGGCACCTGGAGCCGAACAGTGGGATTCCTGTTCCTCAGGACCAGAAAGCCCGCTGGATGCAGTAGAGAGGAGCCCTGAGCGAGAGGCCCAGTGGCCTCTCAGTCAAGCACAAGACATGGGGTCCCCCAGCCACCACCACCTCAGGGCAGAGTTCCCCGGTCCATTGCTCTGGTCCAGCCTCCATGTCCACCCTCCTGTTTCCACCAGCAGGTGGCCACCCCACCCTTTATTGGATTCTCCCCCATGCTCTTCAGGCCTCTTCCCTCTGCCCTTTCCTCTGCCGAATTCTCTTGGGTTATAACAGAGGATCACCTTCACAGTCCTAGCTGCTAGGCCTGGTACACCTTTACGTTCAGTGCCATGGGTCAACCATGACATCCACACCTTCCCCTCATCCAGGCTTTCCTTACTGGACTGAAGATTCCATAATACCAAGCTCATCAGCCTTGGTCCACCCCTTTACCAGTACCTGGGGTAAGGCAGTGTCTGCCACAGCCTGGCCTTGAGGGTGCCCTGAGCTAGTTGTGACAGAGGACAGGGTCTGAGCTGGACCTGGGGAGCACCATCAGTGAGAGATGAAACAGAAAGCGTCTCACAGACAGCTGGCCACCACCTGGGTCTCAGGGGTTGTTAGGTGCCATTGGGTTGAGTGTGACTCATAGCAATCCTATGAACACCAGGTCTGAACTGTCCTCTCCTGTGCCATCCTCGTTATCTCTGGCATTTGATCCCACAGCTGCAGTCACCGTGTCAGTCCATTTCATTGAGGGTCTTCCTCTCCTTTGCTGACTCTCCACCTTTCCAAGCATGATGTCCCTTCTCCAAGGAACAGCCTCTCCTAAAAACATGCCCAAAGTGTGTGAGAAGCAGCTTCATCATCCTTGCCACCAAGGAGCAATGAGCAGTGATTGGGAATCTGGGCAGAGCTTGGCCTGGTGGCACGAGGGGCTCCCACGGTGGGGGAAGGAACCTGTACCTCCTCATGGGGGGGTCCTCGGGGCAGAGTCCTGAGGGAGGTGGAGACTTA
Organism: Elephantulus edwardii; assembly: GCF_000299155.1. Lineage (NCBI taxonomy): Eukaryota > Metazoa > Chordata > Mammalia > Macroscelidea > Macroscelididae > Elephantulus > Elephantulus edwardii. The sequence goes on along the minus strand of NW_006399888.1, from coordinate 1,089,267 downwards.
CAAAGAACATAGAAGGATATGGCAAGCCCCTGAGAGGGTGACCACCAGCAAGGGGAGATGCCTTGGCATCATTAGGGCAGCAGGGCATGGCTGCCACTGGGGGAGGGCATCTTCCTTGGGGAGCTGAGCAATGCCAAAGTCTGGAGTGTGTCGGGATGCTGGGGTAGCACCAGGGCTTGGAGAACATGTCAGATGGGAAGGGTGAGGGAACCCAGGAGTTCTCTCAGGAGGAGGCTTGCAGGAAGGGACCTGGAGAGGAGAGCAGAGGGTGGAGACTGGGCAATCACGGAGCTCTAGTTGGACGCTGCCATGCTGCTGGCTCAGGGATGCAGCCCTGGCAGCTCTGCTGAGTCACCGCTCCTACTCTCTGGCCTCTTATCCTGCCAGGTCCAAAGCTGACACACACCGTGACATTCGCCCTGTAGAGCTGGGCCCCATGGCCACTGGAGTGCCTTCGGCCCTTGGTGAGTTGGGAACTAGTAGGGAAACAGGGAGGGGGAGGGAAAGGAGGGGTTCTCGCTTCTGACTCCCCCCAGAGGGACTCCCTCCTCCCACCTGGGAGTCCTTGTGCCTCACCCAACACGGGCGGGGTGTGGGGGATGGACTGTGTTCATAGTGCGCATGACCCCCCTCACTGCTCCCAGACCATGAGGATTCTGCCTCAGTCCAGCAGCCACCCTGAGCAGCCTGTACCCCATAGACCTGCCTGTATCCCAAGGTACGGGGGACCTCAGTGCAGGGCCCTTTCCCTCTTGTGTCCTTTATCTTCATGTTTCCCTCCTCTGTGCTCTTGGGTTGGGCTATTATGGGCTGGGACATGCGCTCTTGGAGAAGCTGTTCTCATTCATCACAGGGTGGCGTGCTGGAAGGCCGTGGAGTAGGGGAGAAGTTGTGGATCCTCTAATGTCATCACTGAGCCCCACATGACATGGGGCTCCAGCTTCCTCCAGCCACCCCTCGTTGGCAGGACGAGTCCAGGAGCCAGGCTTCCATCCCTCGTGAGAAGTGAACCCTGAGATGAGGGGACAGGAGGTCTCTGACACACACTCCAGGAACTTGGACGCCCAGGAGCCCAGCCATGGAGTCAGCTGATCTCCTGCAACTTCAGGCAGCTGCAATGTTCCTCTCCCAGCAGAACGTTCCTCACCCAGCAGAACCCTGCCCGCCCACCCACAAGACCCAGAGCACTGGAGGGATGCAGCCTTATGGTGTCCCTGCCCCTTAATGATGGGGAGCCTGCTGGGAACCCCCCTCCAACCCAGGTCTATCAAATCAGTCCAAGTAGGGGAGGTCCCAAAGTCACCAGCCTACCTCACCAGAGGAGGCTGGATCATGCCTGACACCCAGAGACCTCAGTCCTGAGACCCAACATGTGCCTGACTCATGCGCTGAACTCACACCCCAGCTGCCCTTCAAAGGAACAAAAGATGTAAACATCTGGGATCTTTCCTCCTGCCTCCTCTTGTCCTGTCTTGGTATTTGCTTAGTTCCTACCCCTATTCCTGGTCTTTCATTTGATTTGGGTGTGGAGTGTGCTGTAGCCCCCATCACTTTGGGTATTAATCAGCTCCCTATTTCCTGGAGGGGGACAGAGGAAGCTAGCCAGCTCTGATATGTGAGTTGAAGTCAGGAAAAAAAAAAAGAAAAAAAAAAGATGTGTTGCCCTTGGACCTCTGTGAGTCTTCTGTGCAGATTCAACCCTGTGGGGCTCCAGAGGTGGTGGCTGGTGGTTGGAACCTCAGATGGCAGCCAGCACCTGGCCATGCACGGGGCGGGCGGGGGGGGAGGCTAAGCTGGGTGCTACTGTTACAGGCCTGCAGAGGGGAGAGTTTTTGTGAAGTTCAATCACTAATGCGGAGCTGAGGCACCATCTCCCAGGTTATATTGTGTTGTGTTGTGGTGTGCTGTCGAGTCGTGGATCACAACAAATTGTGGCCAATCTTGAGAAGAATGGAAATCGCAGAACTCTTAATTGTGCTCATGCAAAACTTATACTGGATTAGGAAGCAGTCATCAGAACAGAGCAAGGAAACCCCACATGGTTCAAAGTCAGGAAAGGAGTATGCCAGGGATGCATCCTATCTCCATACTTTTTCAATCTATATGTGGGACAGGTAATCCGATAGGCTGGACTTTACGAGGAGAAATGTGGCGTCAGGATTGGAGGAAGGCACATCAACAGTCTGTGTTATGCACGTGGAAACCCTTGGTTGCTGAAACTGGGGAAGACACTATATACATAGTGTTGTTCTGAGTGACAAGTGACTCAGTGACGACATATACCACCACCACCACACAGCACCAACAGTGTTGGTCATGGATCCAAGGAAGATGAAATAATTGACAACTTTAACCTTAAGACAGATGAAGAAAGGATTAAGCTGTTAATGATTTCATCTGGTTTGGCTCAACAATCAACATCCTTGGTACTAGCAGTGAGGAGATCAGGAGACGTACTGCCATTGGGCAGTGATTTTGAGGGGTTTTTAGAAAGTTGGTACAAGACCTAAAAGTTAAAAATAAAGTTATTTTTAGAAAAAAATAACTGTTTTGTTCTAATAGTTAATAATTTAGTATGGGAGAGATGAGTGTGTGTGTGTGTGTGTGTGTGTGTGTGTGTGTGTAGGGGTGTCTTACTGCTTTGTCTCATTTTTGCATTGGATCCAGTGATCCCAGATCAATCTTGAAGGTGCAAGTGTCAGCTGCCCTGCACAGAGGAGGGTGGTTGTGGGTGTTACTCCCCCCGCAAAGGCTCCTCCCACCTGGAGGGCACTGTCAGGCAGACACTCAGGTAGGTTTCAACGGCGCTCTAACACCCAGCAGCTCTGTCTCTAGCTGTCCCCGGTCCTCCAGAGAAAAGAACGTGAAGCTACGACTGTGTTTGCCACCAACATGATCTGCAGTCTAGGACTCGCTCTGCTGCTGCTCCTGTTGGGTGAGCATCTCCCCACCCCACCCCCAGGCCCTCCTGATCCCACTCACTCCTCAGGATCTCAGGGTTGGATGGAAGGGCTGGGGGGAATTCCAGGAGCCATGAAGGAGTGGAGGAAGAGGCTCTGGCGAGGATGTGTGTGTCTGCAGCATGTGTGTGGGGTGTGGGGATGCCTGGCAGTTCTCTGGCCCCTCAGCTGCTATAGAGGACATACTTGTCTCTGCCTTTGGACCCCACAGCAAGCACCCCCATTCTCAAGTCCTCATATCTGTACCAAAAACATTCTTTTCTCTGAAGCCTCCACTTCCTTGTCCTGTCCCAGCCCACTAACTGCAATCTGCAACCATCCCAGACTCTTCGCCTTTCTCATCTCGGCATCTGGTGGGAAGGAACACCACCTCTCTTAGATGGGGCGCTTAGGATGGAATCTGGCAAAGGTTAAGCCTCTTCAGACTGAGAAGCGTGGCTTTGAAGATGGAGACCAGGCAAAGGTGCTCCTGGTGGAAAAAGACAGGTGAACCAAGGAGCAGAGAGCACAAAGAAAACCTGGTGCTCTGTGCCCCAAGGGTACAGGTTACTCTCTCCAGTCTATTTCCTCCACCCAGGACCCTTTTCAAACTCTCAGTGTCTGTCCACCCTCCGGAAAAATGGAGAAGCTACAGCCTCTATGACCCCCACATCCCAACCCGTAGTCCTGGCAAGACGTGGGCTCTGCTGGAGAGAAATCAACTACCCCGGTCTTGTTGCAGGAGGCACCCTCACCTCAAAACACACACATATGAACGAGTGTGGACAGCAGGCTGGGCACCTTTGCTCAGACTTACCGTCTGAGGGTGGTGCTCTCAGGAGTGAGGGCAGGAGTGTCCTTCCTGGGTTTAGTGACCCAGGTCCTAGGGAGGGATGGTTAAGTCCCAGTCTCCCCAGATGCTGGCTTAGCTGACCTTAATTCATTTCCACCCAGTTAGAACTGACTCAGAGCTGACTATTCAGTGGGTTTCTACGGTAGGTGGTTGTAAACTGCATTCACCCTTCTTCAGAGACCCTGATGGATTTGAACCACCAGAGAGGTGGGACGTTTGAGTTTATATGCAGCTCCCTACACACTAGGCCAGGCCTGGTCACATCCTCTGTGGATAGAGCTCACCCTCAGTCCCACTAAACCTTTGACCTGTGACTTAGTGTAGCCCTACTGAATTGCCACTGACCACAGGGGACTTGAACCCCTGATGAATCCTCCCATCCTGATGTACAGGACAGGGTCCTGTGACCTGACAGCAGGGACTCCCTTGGACCCATGCTGTCTCTGCAGTGACCAGAGCCCTGGCAGAGAATTCCTGAGTTTTTACCTGGGCTAGTGGAGGGTGGAGTCCAGCAGGGTGAGATGGCGCAGGAAAGGCGTGTACCCACTTCTAGTCAGGGACTTTGGAGGAGGAATACAGGAGAGGGCACGAAAGATAAGGGAGGAGGGAGATGCGGCAACATATTAAAACTGAAATTAATTGCAGTCATTCAAAGAGACTTATTAACACTCAAACTCATAATTGACTTTCCAGCGAGTTTTCGGAGGCTGTAAATCACAAAGGAAGGGATAGCCCATATTTCACTCACAGAGCTGCTGGTGGATTCAAACAGCTGGTGCATTTAGACTGGCAGCTCCTTACCCACTATGCCACAGAGCCTCGTCATCCTATAGACCTACTAAAAAAATCTGGGAGGGCTTAGAAGAGGGAGGCTCACGTGCCGCAGGTTGTATAAATGATGAAGAGGAGTGTGAGAAGTGTCATTTCTGAAATGTCATTTAGCCACGTTCCCAAAAGGCTCTGTTTTATAGGCAGGAAAAACCCGAGAGGGTGGGAGATTACCCGAGGGAATCCCCTAGGATCATCAGTGTGGCAGTTTGGGGGTGCTGCTCAGGGAGGATGGAGCTTCAGGTTCTGGGGGAGGCCAGGTCCACCCTCAGTGCGCCACAGGCATTCTTCTTATGCTGCAGGAACTATGCACGTCGCCATCTAGCCTGCGACGGGGGCGCCAGCCGGCCGCGCTCGGGCCCAGGAAGGGCGGTGAAGTGTGCACGCCGGGCGCCCCCAGAACTGCAGACGGTCCTTTTTCCCACCAGGGTCGGCGAGCCCGGCTGCAGAGAACCGCTGCGTGGCCGCAGCCGAGGCGTGCTCGGCAGACCCGCTGTGCCGACGGCTGCGCACCGCCTACGTGGTGCAGTGCCTGGGTCGGGCCGCACCGGGGCGCTGTCCGCGAACCCGCTGCCGCCGCGCCCTGCGCCGCTTCTTCGCCCGCGGGCCGCCCGCGCTCACGCTCGCGCTGCTCTTCTGCCCATGCGCGGAGCCCACGTGCGGAGAGCGCCGCCGCCAGACCTTCGTGCCAGGCTGCGCCTTCGAGGACACGAGCCGAGCACCGCCCTCCTGCCTGGCGGGCCTGGAAACCTGCGAGCACAACCCCACCTGCAGGTGGGCGGGCGGGACTGCAGCTGTACGTGTCCGGGGCGGGGAGGGCCGGTGGGTGGGCGTGGTTTATTGGGGGCATGGTCATGCTCCAGTTCACGGCCCCGCCCCAATCGCAGGCCCCGCCTCCGGACCTTCCGGGCAGCCTGCACCCCGGTCCCTGTCGCCCCCGACGGCTGCCCTCGAGAGCAGGCCCCCCGCTGCCGGCGCGCCTACGCTGGCCTTGTGGGTACGAAGATGGGAACCGGGCATGGGTGGAGCAAAGGAAAAGAAGCATCCTCAGCCAGGTGGGCCGATGACTGCGCTTCTCGGTCCCCGCAGGCACGGCCATCACCCCCAACTACGTGGACAACGTGAGCGCTCGTGTGGCACCGTGGTGCGACTGCAGAGCCAGCGGGAACCGGCTGGAAGAGTGCGAAGCCTTCCAGGGGCTCTTCACGCGGAATCGCTGCTTAGGTGAGGGGCCCAGGGGCGAGGCGCAGGAGTTGGGTCGTCTGGAGGCTCCTGGTGGCGAAGGCGCAGGAGCCCTCCTGTTGTCGCCCTGCCCCTTGAGTAGTGCGCTCTTAGCCATGCTCCAGAGATTAAGTAGAATCCTAGGGGTGCTGAGTCTGGTGACCCTGCAAGCGAGGAGTGAGGAGAGTCAAATGGCAGGAACTGTGAAAACACTGTAAGCCACGGGCAGGAGGTCAGACAGACAGACTGGAGGCACCGGAGCGAGCAAGATGGCACAGACTCTGGGAACCAAGAGGAAAGTCTGTTATTACTATGATAGCGATGTTGGAAATGACCATTATAGACATGGTCACCCAATGAAGGCCCACCGAGTCCGCGTTAAGTCACAATTTGCCGCTTGGTCTCTACCGAAAGATGTAAATCTACATGCCATCAAGTCAACTAGACTGAGCCACCCAAAAACAACGAACCTGAACCTTGCCCTTATGTTGTGTCATCCGCGATTTACTCAAGCCCGTTGCTACACTCGGTGTGTCAATCTCTCTTATTTTTTTATATTTTGTATTGGTTTATATACAAAATCCATATACATTGTGTTTCATTCATGTGCATTGTGCTTGCATATTCCTTCATATATATTTAAAAACCCAACCAACCTCATTCTAAGGACCTGGAATTAAACAGAGCAAATGGGGGCGGGGGCGGGGCAGGGAAGCGGCAGCAGTTCTCAGTTTTTCCCTGAGAAGTGGGGCCCCGACTTGTCTATCTAAAAGTCCAGGTCTAGCTGACTTGGACTCCTTTTTCCGCAGACAGAGCCATTGGGGCCTTTGAGAGCTGGTGGCCCCCAGCCCTGCAGGACTCCCATCAGGACCAGCTGCACAGCCTCCTGCAGGTAGGTGTGGGGTGTAGACTCGAACCGAGGGCTCCACACTGCTTCCCTCTGTGCTGGGGCTGGGGGTGCAGCTGAGGGTGGAGCTGGGCTTCTCACTGCCTGCCCACAGCTGCTCTCCTACTCTCAGGCGTCCTCTGCACGTGGGCATCTGGAGAAGAATGCCCTGCTCCACGTTCTATCCGCCTTTGCGCTCTGGGCTCTACTCTGACCACTGCAGACAAGAGGACCAACCTTCCCAACCCTTCCTGGGGCCTCAGGAAACAGGACTGGCAATGCTCCACACCCCAGTGCTGGCTTTTGCAGGTGTGGGTCTGTCCCCTGAGCTGGGGCCTATCCCCTGTCCCCTTAATGGGAGGCACTACTGCAAAGCTTTTGCTTCCCTTTTGTAGATTGTTTCCTTGTAGGGCTTTTTCTCCACCAACCTTGGAACAATCAGGGGAGAGATGGAGAAGGTACAGGAAGACGCTTGTATCTGAGGCTTCACTAGAGACGCTCCCCCAGATCCCCCACACTGCACTGCTGGCCACATGGTACCTTCCCTATGCCAACCCCAGGAACAGCTTACCCAGCTCAATAAATCTTGTGCACAGAAACTGACCTTGCTCTCTCTTGAGATGTGTCCAGTCAGCCACGGGTGACCTCAGATGGCTTCAAAGCCTCTGCCAGCTCCAGCTTCTTCCCTGAAGTTGGGGTTGCTGAACAGAATCATCCCCAATTCCCTGGTCTTAGTGGCAGGGATTCTTATTGCTTCCCATTGTGTTGATTCTGATTCATGGGGACCTGGGGACCCCATGTGTGCAGAGTTGAACTCCCCCATTGGGTTTTCAAGGCTGTGACATTTTGGGGTTAGGTTGCCTGGTTACCTGGGCTGGACTAGCCACCCCTTGGCCACTCAGTCACTCTCTGCCATCAAACTGATTCCAGCTCAGAGTGGCCCTCCAGCAGGCTTCTGAAGCTGTAAAGCTTAACAGGAGGAAGCTGCCCATCTTTCTCTTTCAGCACAGTTGTTGGATTTGAACTGCTGGAGACTCTCGGCCTTTTAGGTAGATGTGCAACATGCTACTGACTACTGTTGGCCCCGCCTGGGGACTCCCTTCATTACATGTCTAAAGCTTTTACCCTTTCCTTCTCTGTTAAATCTCGGATCAAAACAAAACAGCTTGCAGCTTCCTTTGCTGTTAGGGGTAACCGTGTAACACAATCCTAGCCAAAGATGAGGTTTCTGGGAATGCGCTTTGAATGGGAACATTCATGCCTGGAAGCCTCCCACCTCTTTGCTTCACTATGGGGAACACTGAAAGGTGCCACATGACGCAGTGTCCTCTGGGCTCTCGGTTATATAAGTTGATGTTATTGTGTACCATAGAGTCGGAATTGACCCATAGCTGACCTTCTAGTGAGTTTTCAGAGGCAGGTTAATCGCACAGGAGGAGACTGCCCATCTTTCTCCCACAGAGCAACTGGTGGCCTCGAACTGTGTGCCTTTGGGATTGCAGCATAACTTCTTCCCACTAGGCCATCAGAGCTCCATATACTATGTAAGAAGACTGATAATTACTTAAGCTGATTTCTCCCCAAGTTTCTGTAGCTTATAGCCAAACATAGGCTCTGACTGATATAATCTCACCTCTGGAATAGCCCTTTTAGCAGGCTCAGCAGAGAGAGGCACCGTTTTTCTCTCAATATTAATGAATCAGGCAAGACTCTGATTGGCCCGAATGGGAAATGGGTTACATGCCTCTTCCTGTGGCCTGGGAGTGCCATCTGTCCACCAACTTGTGAAAAATGAGGAAGGAATTTTCCAGAAGAAAAAGGAGTGTGGGACAGAGTAATAATGTTCATAGTCTAACCCATTCCCACCTCACAGAGAAGAGAGAACACCCCCAACCATTTTCATGAATGGACAACTTGTAAGGGGTTGGGGAGAGGGGCCGGAAGTGAAAACCTTACCTTGCCCTGGTCGCCATGATTGAATGGGTGGCTTAGATACAGAGTTCAATATTTGCTAAATTGTTTGTCTGTGTGAGAAGAAGGTAGTGAACTCTCCTACTTCATCCATTAATAGTAATATATATATATATATACACACACACACACACACACACACACATATATATACATACATACATACATATATATGTATAGATAGATAAGATAGATAGATAGACAGAGATACATAGATAGATAGAGCAAGTGGGGGGGAGGAAGAGGAAGAGAAAGGAATAGGTATATGTCATCCAAAAGACTGGAGATAAAAGTAAACGAAAACCTATCTGAGAAGAGTAAAGTAAATGCCCTGTGGCATCTTGTCCTTCTTTAGGAAGCCTTTGCAGCTCATCCATCAATTTTAACCAAACAGAGCATCTTCAGCATCAAGCAATTTACAAAAGAGAAGAGGCGTCCTCACCTGGTCACAGCCGCCAGGTGGACATTCTCACCTGGCAGGCCTCGTGCTGTCAGGGGCCAAGCGGCAGAGGGAGAGGCTGGGGGCTGGGGGCACCCACAGGCCAGTGTCATCCTGGCCCAGGTCATCCAATTTCCTATGGTTTCGTCACATGGGGCCGTTGGAGTTTGATTTCCATAATTTCAAAGTGAAACATCCTAGTTCACTGCCTGTTGCTGTGAGTCACACTGGCCTCGTGGTGACCCCATGTGTGCCGGAGGACAACTGTCCTCCATGGAAAAGGTTTTTAGGACATAGATCCGAAGGCCTTTTGTCCTGAGGTGGTCTCAAACCTCCAACCATTCTGCTAGCAGCTAAGCATGTTAACCCTTTGCACCATCCAGGACTGACCTAACTCTAACCTGATGGGGTTAAATCTGGCCAAGTGCCTCGAGACCGTGTTCAGCCTCGACCCTGCATTTGGTGTCCATGTCCCATTGCATTTGTTTGCAGTCTCTGGTTTACCCTCTCAGAGTTCTCCCCCTTGATGCTCTCTACCCAGCAGGTGTCTGGGGTAGGCATAGGGCCAAAAGACAGATTAATGCTAGATACACCTGGATTTATAGGTGGAAACTTCATGGCTCATCAATCAATCCCCTCTCTGGCCTGGAGCCTGGTGTCTTGGTGTAAGGCTGAAGTGGAAACTGGCTCCCTGCTAGACCTTCTGTCTGCTCAGCTCGTAGATCCAGCTGGGCCACATTCATAGAGCCTGCTCACTGTGGCAGGAAGTGACAGGCTAGTGACATGCCCAGAGTTAGGAGGACAGGACCTATATAGGAAGGACTTCAGGAGAGAGTCCCCTAGCTCAACTGCACCTGGCATGCTTATGACAGAAGGCCAAGCCATGGCTGTCATGAGCTGACCTGTGTCTCCCCAAAATATACTTCTTGTTATGTGCCATTGAGTCGCCTGCGACTCATAGCAACCCTATGTTACAACAGCCCCAAACCTTGCTCTATCCTGTACCAATCCCATTGTCTCTGACACACCTACCTCCATTACCCCAGTTACTGAATCAATCCATCTCATTGAGGGTCTTCCTCTCTTGCACTGTCCCTCCACCCTCCCAACCATGACATCCCTCTCCAAGGACTGGTCTCTCCTTGCAACATGTCCAAGTCATGAAATAATGTGAAAACGATGTAGTTGTAAAAAGATTAAGGGTGGCATGTACACCCACCACAGCCCTGTTAGATGTAAGGGGACTGTCCCTAGGGTGTGGCCTGTAACCCCTTTTATCTCCATAGAGATGAAAGAGGAGGAAAGCATGCTGAGATGGGGACCTCAGCACCACCAAGAAAGATATGCCAGGAAGGGAGCACCTCCTTCTGGATTTGTCACTGTTGGAGGAAGCTCATTGTCCCTGGGAAGGCCAAGGTGCACAGAGATTGCCCAGGAACACAGGCTTAAAGATGCAGAAAAACAGGGCCCTTTCTCCAGAACTGACAGATAGAGAGGCCCTTCCCTGAGAACGAGCACCCTGAATTTGAACTTTAACAGTAGAATTGTTTGTTAAACACATTGCCACACACTTTTAAAATTGACGGCCGTGCTTAGAAACACATTTGCTGTCATTTGCGGCAACGTGTTAAAAGACGTCCACTTGTGGCATCTCTGTGATGACAGCAGCAGGTAACCAAGACAACAGCCCTCTCTTCTGGCTGAAGGATGTCTTGGGAAGAGGCTCTAGCAGGGAACCATCACCCCAAACCCCAAAGAGCCTCCAACTCAAGGCATAAGTAAAAAAGAGAAAAATAAAGATGAGTTTGTTGAATTGTGTTGTGTTGTGCTGTCAAGTCAGAAGAGACTCACAGCTGACCCTCCGTTGAGCTTTCACAGGCAATTACTCACACAGGAGGAGGTTGCCCATCTTCCTCTCCAGGAGCAACTGGTGGATTCGAACCACCTGAATTTGAGTTAGCAGTAGAACTCCTTAACTGTTAGACCATCAGAGCACCCTAAGATGTGTATACATGCATGAAAATAAAACGCATGCAAAAACTGAGAAGCTGGATCCTTGGAAAACCTGGATTCCACCAACAGGGAGGAAAGCCCTGGAGGGAGGATGGGGTCCCTGCAGCCAGAGCCTGTCTTGGCCCCAAATCTGTTGTTACTGTCCATAATGACCTTATGTACAATAGCTCTGAACCCTGTCCTATCCTGAGCCAATCTCACTGTCACTGACACACCTTGATCTTAGCTGAAAGCAGAGAGTACCAGAAAAATGTCTGTGTTTCACTGATTATGCGAAGGCATTTGACTGTGTGTATCACAACAAACTGTGGCTAACCTTGAGAAGAATGGTTAATCCCAGAACACTTATTTGTGTTTCTGCGAAACCTATACTTGGACCAGGAAGCAGATGTTAGAACACAGTCAGGAAACATTGCATGGTTCAAAGTCAGAAAAGGTGTAGCAGAGAATATGAGAAAAATGTCTATCTTCCACAATTCTTTTACTGTTTAGGAGACAAAAAAGTTCAAATTCAAGGTGCTCATTCTCAGGGAAGGGCCTCTTTGTCAGTTCTGGAGAAAGTGCTTTGTTTTTCTGCATCTGTAACCTGTGTATCTTCTATGTACATCCACTCTTAACTACCTTGACAGGAAAGTGGCATAGCAGAGGTGAAGACCGACCCATGGCTCCACCCAGATGTCAAACCCTGGTCCGTACCGTTGAAACTGTGTTCTCACAGGAGGAAACTGGTATAGAGAGCCGATTTCCAGTCTCTAGCACAGTTCTAGCTTCCTTATTTAATTTTGCTCCTTTCTCCCCCTCGAACACACCCACACAGATGAAACACATCCGTTTTACCCCAGGGGTAAGTATAATGTCCCGTCTGGTTCTTGGTCCAGTTCAAAGGTCAGACTTCTGGGTGATGTGGGACTTCTTTCAAGTGGCTTTTTGAAGTTCTACAACTGCTGAATTAACAAGACGGGCTGTGTTGCCGACCTGAAGGCACATGGTTCAAATCCTCCAGCTGTTCTGCAGGACAAAGATGAGTTATCTCCTCTGCAATTTACTGCTTCTGAAAACCTGCTGGAGGGTCAGCTGTGGCTCAGTTCTGTCTCAGTGGTACATAACAATAGCAACAACTCCACCCCAGAGGAACTCATCAGCTGCTCTGTGAGCGAAAGATGGGACAGTCCACTTTCATAAGGATTTACTACCCTGGAAACTACAGGGGCAGCTCTACTCTGTCCTGTGGGGTCATGGGAAGTCAGAATCAATCACAGTGGGTTTAGTTTCATTTTGAGCAATGCAATTAAACCCACGCAGGAAGGTGGATGACAGGCACACGGCAGATTTGGAACCCTGCTTGCACCCAGCCTTGAGGAGGGGGAAGTTCCTTGATCCCCTCCGGTTCCCTCTGCGCCAAATGTCTGCCTTGCTCAAAACAGCCAATAGCAATCCTTACAAACCCCATTCTGCTTGTATCTGACCTCTGCCTGGATGCAAATATCCAGCAGTCTGCTTTCCAAGTTCTCAAGCCCAACCATTCTGGCAGATGTTTTGCCCTCAAAGCAACAAGGATTTCCAGTTGCTGGAATTGTTTCCTGCCACTCTGGGCACTAAGTCATATTTTAAACTTTAATTAAAGGTCTGTTCTGGAGAGGGTGAAACCAGGTTGCTCAGTGGAGGCAAGGGTTTTGAAACTCCATCTTATATTTTGGGCATGTGGCCAGGAGGGACCAGTCCTTGGAGGACATCATGCTTGGAAGGATGGAGGGACAGCGCAGGAGAGGAAGGCCCTGGAAGAGATGGATTGATTCAATGACTGGGGTTTGGGGGCTGGGTTTGTCGGAGTCAGTGAGACTGGCTCAGGATAGAGCAGAGCTATTGTACATAGGGTTACTAGGAGTTACAGGTGACTCTGCGGCACATACCACCACCACCGCCGCCGCCGCCGCCGCCGCCGCCTTATACTCCATGCCATCAACTTGTATACTGTTTGTTTTTAGGTGCTGTCTAGTATGACTCATGGTGACCCTGTGAACAGCAGATCCTATCCTGTGCCATCTTCACCATCTCTGACACCAAGCCCATTGCTGTAGTCACACTGTCAATCTGCCTGGTTGAAGATCTTCCTCTCTGGTGAGAGTAAAAAAAGTTGACTGCTACAACTGCCCAAATGTCAGTAGCTGAGCACTTTTCAGTGATAGAAAGACCCAACACAGCTCATGCCAGGGCGGCGGCTTCCCTCCTGGTGACTAGGGATCCTCCAGAGACCCAGGGAGAGCCTCGTGAGGAAGCACTTTACGGACCACACTTGGAATTGCTTATGTCATTTCTTCTATTTCAGTGGTCACAGACCAGTTTATAGCCGCAATCTTACTGCAATCAAGTTGGAGAAATGCAAAACAGAGGAGTAAGTGGAACACATAGCCTTGTCTCTGTCATGACACCAGTGAAATGGCTGGTGTCTCTACTGGCCTCTCCCAGTATGGTTTCCAGCCTCCGTGGTCTCGCTCTTTTAGTCAGACCTGAGCTCTGGTGGGCGAGCCTGCTGCAGGCTTCTGCCTCTCCACCCGTCACGGTATGACTGACTGTCCTGTGATTTTTCTCTTCAAGAAGTGCTCTCAGTTTCCCACCACCCTGCTCCAGCCCATGGACTCTACCCAGGGGCCTGCCAGGCTCTACTGTGACCCCATTCTGAGGGCAGAACCCACCTAGTGCTGCTTGACCCACGGAGAAAGAAGACTTAATGATTTAATCAGAAAATAAAAACTAAAAACCAACAACCAAACAAAAAAACCCCAAGGACAGTGGTGAGGTCATAAGGACTGATACATATTGACCTGTGTTCTCCCAAAATACCTGTTGTAAATCCTAACCTGTGGTTAAAATCCCATTTCGAAATGGGCTTTCTCTGTCATGCTGAACAAGACAGCATTCGTATACCTTGAATGTGTACCTTGAATGAATCTTTCTGAGACGTAAAGATGATTAAACAAGTGGGAACACAGTTGGGGAGACTGATGCCAAACTTGACAGAGATCCCCAAGAACAAGCACCTTCCCTGGATCTGGCACCCTCACCATAGATCCCTAGCCTCCTGAACAGGGAGGAAGTAAATGACTATTTCTTAAAGTCACCCACCCACTCACTTGGGGTCTTCATACAGTTAGCAGTAGACAAACAGTGAAGACAAAGTGCGTCAGCACAGCTGAGCCGCGAGCAGCTTGGAAAATCAGGAGAAACACAGGAGAAGGGAGGTCCTTGTTCTCCAGAGGCCTCCTTCCCCAGCCCTGGGGTCCAGGGTGGTGCAGAAGGGTAATACATTTCCTACTGGAAAACCCGGATTCAAGTCCACGCTGAGGCACCACAAGGTGATCTCTTCTGGAAAGACGGTGCACGGTCCTCTGATGCCCACAGTCCTCCGATGTCCACGGTCCTCTGATGCCCAATGGACACCGTGAGTGGGAATTAACTCAACAGCAACAGGGTTGGTGGCCTGGTGGTAAAGTGCTGTGCTGCCAACCCAGAGGCAGGCAGTATGAATCCACCAGCTGCTCTGGGGGAGACAGATGGAAAATCCCCTCCTGTGAGATTTACTGCCTGTAAAAACCCACTGTGGTTCAACCTCAAAGGCACATAACAATAAACCTCTCCTAGACGCACATAGGTGACCCTGGGGATTTGCCGGACATCCACTCACAAGCTGAGGGAGGCGGCCATGAACTCCTCAATCCAAGTGGTAGCGACCACCAGGGCTGGATTTCCCCCTGGAGAAAAGTCTGTCTCTAATGGGCTCACACCATGGATGGCAAAGCTTGAGGCAGTCTGAAACCACCAAACTTCTTCAACATTTTCCCCCTGTACAACTGTACTGAGTAAAATGTAAAAAAAGAGAACAGAAACTAAACAGACGAAACCCACATTTTTACCAGATCTACTTTTATTTCAGAAGGAGTTTGTATTATAGTATTTACTTCTGTTTATGTACAAGTCCTTCACATTTGTGTTTAAAATGCACAGACCTCCCTTAGTTCTCTTGTTCCTGCTTAAATTAGTTATTTTACAATACAAAAAATACCAAAAATTGCAGTCCTAAATGTATGTATAACACCCACCACCCCAGCAATGAAATTGTTTACAATACTTACTCCATATTTACATGAGTGCAAGAGATGCTAAATTATACATATTAACAAACTAAGCTTGAGTCCAAATGAACAAACAAAAACAGAACTGACTACAAAACAAAAACATTTCCAGAGCCAGAATTAGTTCAACAAAACAGGTTTCACTAGTGTTTAGAATGTTTGTGCACAAGTTCAGAGTTACTGAAAGCCATTCCATTATGGCCTGTGAGAGAAGTTGCTGGCTGTCTCCTTGCACGTCCAGTCCCTGTAGGTGGGGGTTTACCAGAGGTCGTCTCCTGGGGACCTGGCTCTCCATGGTCTGGCATCCAGAAACCACCCACGGTGCATTTCTAGGATCTGGGCTCAGTCTGGGGCATTGAGTAAACAATCACTTCAGATGAGAATAGTGCATGTCCCACAGGCGGAAGCCTCTGGTTCAGCCCTTTGGGGGCCAAGTCTCTGAAATGACCATGAGAAAGGATCTCCAGGACAGACAGGGTGGACTTTTTGTTACGACACTGAAGGGCTCCTTTTTCGTCTTGGTCACTGCCTTAGTGTTAGCTTCGTGCTTTCTGCACCTCAGGCCTTCTGGAATTTTCCTTCTGCTGACAACCTTCCACCTAGGGCTGTTTCCTCTGCAGTGCGGGGCTGATCAGCTCAGGAGGGTATAGGTGCCCTCCCTGTCCACACTACCTGTCAATTTGTGATCGTCTGCAGGGAATTACAGACCTCCCTAGACTGTGCAGGGAGGCGGAGAGATGGCCAGGAGTCTGGGCTGATAGATGGGTGTGAAATTCTTGGTTAGGATATAGGAGCTATACATTAGCAAACTAGCTACACAACTCCACTCTTGTATTTTAGTAACCAAAAACATAATTCACAGTACAAACCATACATGGTCCTTGGAAATGGTCATTCAAAGTTTACACAAAACCACAACAAAATGCAATCAGGAAAAGGTTTGTTTTTTTAAAAAAAACTCATTTCCACAGGCTATACCTCTAGTCTTTGAACTTAAAGACCAAGAGAAACATTCCTCAGGGTGAGAGGGATCATCCAGTCAATCCAGGGCCCGGAGCCTGGCAGCAGGGTCCATAACGCGCCCGCAGAGTCTATGGCAGGAACAAAGCTGCCTTCACATTGCCTCACAGACTGTTGTCCAAACAGAGCCACGTCGTCACTGCTCTGATCCCTGTTTTATGTGATTTTATTGGAGCCAGATGCATGTGAACACATCAGCATGGGGAGACCATGTCTTGGCTTGGCCTAATGGGAGGACTTCCCAGAACTTGGATGTCCAGTATATGGCACCAATACATTATCAGGTGAAACTCTCAAGACATTGTGACATTTAATAAAAATACATTAAGATTTTTTTTTCCTGTCCTATGTACACTCTGAATGTCTGAACATTCTGGACACTACTGTATAGTTTATATACAAGTGCAAGATCAATGTTCTCAT
Source organism: Elephantulus edwardii (assembly GCF_000299155.1). Lineage (NCBI taxonomy): Eukaryota > Metazoa > Chordata > Mammalia > Macroscelidea > Macroscelididae > Elephantulus > Elephantulus edwardii. Next base: position 1,072,544 of record NW_006399888.1, on the reverse strand, counting down.
GACAATTTTAATTTATATACAGGCTCTTTTGTGATGCACATCCGTTTCTCCAAAGTTTCAGATGATGATCTTTCCCTTGTGGGAACTGGCTCGAAGCCAACCACCCCTTTCTCCCGGCCATCTCCTTCCTCTGCTCTGAGCCTGGAGGAAGCTGCTCACTGTTGGCTGTAAAGGAGATGGATGGATTCAGCTGCTCCTTCATTACTGGGAAAGAACTGAACTTCACTTGCTTCTTCTTTTCAGAAAAGAAACATTATCTTTAAAATAGAAAAGAAATAACAAGGTGGCTGTAGGTCACGGTGAGTGTTATCTCACATTATGGGGCTGATGTGGGGAAGAGACCTCTTTGGCGAAGGAAAGCTGGTTCTTTGAACAAACAAGTTATTTCCTTGAGGGAGGACAATCCTTGTTTTTTCACCAACAGGCCTGACGCAGAGTTCAGGGGTGGAAGAGCCAGTTCACAGCTGGCTCTATAGAGAAAGGTGCCATGCTCTCTCTGGCAGGGCTGAGGGGAGCTGGTAAGAGAAGAGGGTCTTTCTAGAACCGTCTGCTTTTTAACAATGACATGAAAAAGCTGTCTGAGAGGTGAATCTCAGAATGGAGGTGTTTTGTGCATCAGATAGTGTTTTGTGGTTTTCAGAACTCTCCTTGAGATCATCCCAGGAAATTCTTTGTGGGGAGTAAGTAGGATTAGTGTTGGGAGGATGAGGCTGTCACTGCATTTAGAGGTGAAATGTGGCAGTTTTTGCTCTTTTGGGTATTCATTTCTCCAGAGTCTTAAATTTGTATAGGGAATGGCTGTCCAGAAGACCATCTTAAGAAGGTAATGCCAGTCTTTTAAGCAGAAGAGAGATTTGGGAGGTGGTGTGTAGTGCCAGGACACAGAGCAGACCGGGAAAGCAGGATGCCCAGGCTGGACATGTGGGAGAAAAGCAAGCCTGGCTTTATCTCGCTGAAATTTGATATTTCCCGTTTGGCATAGTTTCCCCTCCTGGTTCATTTTCTCATGTGCTCTTCTTCTCTGTCAGCATTCACCTGCCACTCTTTGGTCACTACCTTGGTGGACTAATCAGGCACGGGGCAGGTTCTTCCCAACAATGGCAGACTGCCCCTCTCCTGACGTTGATCCCACCTTAGCCTGGGAATGACCCATGAGTTCAGAGCAGGGGAGAGCAGCAGTGTCGCTCCGTACCCTGGGTCTCAGGTACTGGCAGTGCTCTTTTCTGCTCAACGGCGACACGTAACAAGAGCACGTCCATTCCTTGTTCCTTGGTGGTGTGGCCAGGAGGAGGGCAGAGATACAAGGGTTCAGGGGTGAAGGGAAGGATGAAGGGTCAGAGAGGCACACGGGGACCACACTTTATGCACAGAAGTGTTCACAGTCTATTTCTGCTTTCTTCTCAGTTCCTGCTGCTTGATTAGCCTTTCCTTGGGATGAGAAAATTCTTTCCTGGCTGCAAGTCAGATTTTAGAAAAAGAGCAGATTGCCAATGGTAGCTATTTAAGAATGTAGGAATGCAGTTATGTAAAAACTTAGGCTCACTAACTTTTCAATTGCTAGATCTATTTAAAGTCTAGGCACTTAGTGTGTGTGCGTGTGTGTGTGAAAAAGTGAGAGAATTTCAAGTGAATTAAGACTAAATTAATCAAACTGCTCTACAACACTACCTATTACATCAGTTTACACTCTAACACTGCTGACCTTGACATTAAAATAGCCCCTTTCTATCCTAGTGTGATATGATTCAAAGGAGATGTTCCATTATTAATTCTCAACTAGAAAAAAGCTACTCCCTGGAAGAGAGAGGTCTGGCTAAGTCGTGCATGAATAAATAGCACATCTTTTAAAAAAGGTAGCAGGCTTCAGATGAAAACAAGTTAGTTCACCTGACTAGTTGTTAAAAGACCATGTTCAAGAACAACTGATGACTAAGTCTACTTGTAAACACTACATCTTTTGTTTTTATGCACAGTTGAGACAGTCCCAAGAACAGTTTTCCACAAGTGAACCTGAGTGTCATTCTGAGCTCTCTCCCTGGCTCTACACTGGCCTCTTCCAGCTGGGTCATCCCTGGATCTGTAATTACATCAATTATTTCCTATACAAAAGTAAAGGGTTAGATGCAAGGACACGGATGGGAGAAACCGTCAAAGAAAGCTTGTGATCATGCAGATGAGTCGGACGCTGCGTCTCCAGTCTTCTGTCCATATACACCGCTGCTCCCTCCCCTGCAGACGGCTCTGGTAACACACACACACACTTGCTCTTGCTTGCTCATGGGAGAGTCTCTGGTCCCAGCATCAAATGCAGGTTCCTGGCTGTGCAGGAGGCTGCTGCTTCCGGTTTCTCACTGCTCCTGACTTTTCTTTGTACACTATGGGCATCTGCTGAGAAATGTCCACCAGGGCACTGGCCACTGCAAGACCTGAGGACCCACAGAGGAACACATGTGAAAGAGCAGTTTACTTTTTGCCCTGCCCTCATTTTTACTAGTATTTACTGTTTTCAGAAACAGTTCATTCATATTGATATGGAAGACACAACAATATACATGTATTGTTTTGCCACAGAGCTCTAATTTGTCTTCTAACTTCTACTCTTCATCACTATGTAGTCTAAGAGCTCTGGACCATCTCGACATGTCACACAACATCATACTGATTCATTATAGTTATTTAGCTGAATAATCTAGAAATGACCAGAACACCAGAGATAGGAAGATAAATGTACTCCTGAGGGAAATAAACAGTGTGAAAACAGAAGGACCTGCTTGCTGCATGTGTGTTTCAATAACTGAGGACAACATTTCTCTTATCAAAATCTATTATCAAGGAACAGCTTGTTTTAGAAAAAAATTTAAATTCTTTTCACTTCTCCATAGTGAAAAAAAAGTAAAAGCAGTGAAAGTTTTGCTTCTCCCTTCATATAAGTAACCTCTTTAACCTATTCCATTAGTTTGTAGATCTTCTGCTTCTTTCAGGGTTTCTTTTCTAAATAGAGTCTTACCCTCCCAACTCTTTACAACAAACGAAGTGGTCTTTCTGATGGTAAGATTAAATAATATTGTTGACAGGCTCCAGAGTTCCAAATCTCCCCTGTCATCCTATCTCCAAAAGGGTACCAAGAAAGTGCATTCTTTTTTGTGAGAAGAGTCAGATACACCCCATATTGCTCAGTCACAGCATTGTTATTTTAAAATTTACACCATGATCCGGGAAGATCATAGGGCCGTGCTCTGGATTGGCAAGGTCCTCTTACCTCTTTGTGCCTTGGGAAAAGACCTCAAGCTGGGGAAAATAGAGGCTCAGCGAACCGCTCACCTGACTGTCCAGGAGGAGGGATTCCACCGAGGCCTCGTGGGAGCCTCACAAACACAGAGAGTACAGCAGCTTTGTTGCCAAAACAAGGCTCCAGTGCAATGGGCTTGGGAACCGTCTGGGGGAGGGAGACAGAATTATTTAAAGCTTTAACATACACAGACAAATGAATGGTCACTTTGTGCTTCCAGAGACTGTCAATTTTAGGTGGTAAAAACCTGGTTTTTTTCTATATGAAAAGATACATCACAGTTTTTAAGATAATGATGATGAAACATTAAGTTGATAACAATAACGTAGCTTCAATGAGAGGTATGACTCATCAGCTCCCTTCCTTTGGTACTTATGCCAGATAGTTCCACAGAGCTAGCTGAAACACAGATCTGGAAATCTAGAGACTTAAAAATGCAAACAAGGGGAGCTCTGGTGGCCTAGTGGTAAGAAGCTGCACTGCAATCCCAGAGGAACACGGTTCGAATCCACCAGATGCTCTGCCGGAAAAGGAGGCGCAATATCCTCCTGTACCAGTCAGATCTGATTTGACGGTACAATGTTTTTTTTTTTTAAATTATTCTTTTTAAATTTTAAATTGCTTTAATGAAAATTTACAAAGATATGGATTTCTATTCATTCACTGTTACACTTTTCTCCCTGCCCACCCCTCCCCCGCTTCCCACCATTTGTAAAAACTAGATGTCTACAAAGTGGATTCCTCATCTACTTTCTGGAAGTATTTGAAAAGCATGTCTTGCTTTTAGATGTAGTTTTTAAAGATGTCATCGATATTGGTTTCTAGTATGGTGTAACAAATTACCACAAATTTAGGTGCTTCAAATACCCCCATTTATTATCTCACATTTATGTTGGTCAAAAGTCCAACAGGTTTCTGGGATTTTCTACTCAAGAATGTGAGACCGAAGTCAAGCTGTCAGCCAGGCTGGGCTCTTCTCTCAGGAGGAAGAGTTAGCTTCCAAACTCATTCAAGTACTTGACAAAACCCAGTTTCTTGAAATTGTAGGTTTGGGACTCCAACTTCCTTGCTTTCTGTCAGCCAAGGTCCCCCCATCTCCTAGAAGCCATCCACATTCCCTCTCATGTGCCACCTCCATCTTCAAACCGGCAACAGGACTTCCAATCCTTCTCATGCTTAAATCTCTCTGGTTTCCTCTTCCGCCACAAGCTGGAGAAAATTTATCCCGGGCCTCAAGGACTAATAGTAAACCTATCTTGGGACTCCTCCCCCTAGCCCTTTATTTAAAACTTTAAGTTTATAAACTATGTTGGCTTTTAATTTATACATATTTTATTTTATAACAAAAGTATAATTGATTAATGTAATTGTTGTGTCATCTGCATTATGCAGGTTGTTGATGAGTCTTCCTCCAATCCTGATGCGACATTCTTCCTCGTAAGTCCAGCCTCCCAAATGATCTGTTCTGCATATAGATTGAAAAGGTATGAAGATAGGATGCATCCCTGATGCAAACCTTTCCTGATCCTGAACCATGCAGTGTCTCCCTGCTCTGTTCTGATTACTGCTTCCTGGCCCAAGTATAGGTTTCACATGAGCACAATTAAGTGTTCTGGGCTCCCCATTTTTCTCAAGGATAGCCACAATTTGTTGATATCCACACAGTCAATGCCTTTGCATGGTCAAAGAAACACAGATAGATGTTCAGATGATGCAACCTTGCTTACTGAAATGGAAGAGGACATGAGGTATTTGCCGGAGAAGGTCAAGTATTATAGTCTTCTATATGGACTGAAGCTCAACATCAAGAAGACAAAAGATTCTCACCAATGGGTCAACTGTCAGTTTCATGATAGATGGAGAAGAGACTGGGATTGTTGATAACTTCAGTTTGCTTGGTTCCATAATCAACACTCTTGGCACCAGCAATCAGGAAATCAAAAGATGAATTGCACCAGGAAAGTCTATTGTCAGGGACCTCTCTAGTGAACCCAAGAGCAATGATGTAAGTCTGAAGACTAAGGTGTGCCTGATCCAGGCCATGGTCTCCACAATTACTTGCTATACATCTGAGAGCTAGATAATAACCAAGGATGATAGAAGAGGGATAGATGCCTTTGAGTTGTGGTGAAGAATGTTGAACATACTGTGGACTGCCAGAACAAATAGATCTGTCCTGGAGAGGGTGAAATCCGGCTGCTCCCTAGAGGCAAGGATTCTGAAGCTCCATCTCACATATTTTGGGCACATGGCCAGGAAAGACCAGTCCTTGGAGAGGGACATCATAATTGGAAGGGTGGAGGGACAATGCAGGAGAGGAAGACCCAGAATGAGACAGATTGACTCAGTGAATGGAGAAATGGAATTGGGTCTGTTGGAGACGATGAGATTGGCTCAGTATAGGGCCGGGTTCAGAGCTAATGTACACAGGGTTGCTATGAGTCGCAGGCAACTTAATGGCACCTAACAACAACAACGTAATGTAACTAATTATAATGTTTACTCAACCCTTTATTTTGTATTGCCTTTGAACTCATTCAATTTACCTGTTAATTAACATTTACTCCCCTTTTCCTTTTCCCATCTTGGTAACTATTATCTTGACTTTCATTGTAACTGCAAATTTCCTTTATAGAAACACTGTTTGACTGAATATCCATGAACAGGAATAGGGAGGCCAATTTTAAAATTCTGCTTTCCATAGTCTACCATGTCAATGATCAATTCCTTGAATTGTGGTAAAGAAAATCATTACTAAAACCACTGAAGCTAAGACACAGGGAACTGACTAATTGAGTGAAATGGCAGGATTAAGGAAGTCAAGCACAAGACTGCAGTAATAACTGAAGCGAAGATGACAGTGGCCTAGAATGAGGTGTTAACGGCAGTGGGAGTGGTAGGAGTTACTAGTAAATATTTCTGAAGACAAAGCTAAAAAGATGTACTGATGGACTGGATGTTGAATATAAGCAGCTAAGAGAAGCAAAAATAAGGAAAGGACAATTCTATGATCTTCTACTTAATCATGATGGAGGGGGCATTTATTAAGTAAGGAAAACATGCAAGCTGGAGGGGGTAGGTTCTGAGGAACAGAATTCAGAAACTGGTTTTGGACATTTAAGTTTGAGATGCCTGTCAGTACACCCCAGTTGGGACTCTGAGTAAGCAACTGAGTGTGTAAGTCAGAGGCGGGTGAAGGAAGTCTGAGTGGAGAGGGTAACAATGTTGAAATCCTAGGGAGATTACCTAGGGGATGTGTATAACAGACAACAGAAGAAACCCAGGGACTGAACTTGTGGCCCAGCTCTGGCAGGTACTGGGGCGCTAAAAAGGATGAAACAAAGAACAAAGATCAAGTGAGAAAAGTTAGGTGGTGCCTGGAAAAGGGTTTAAGAAGTGACCATTGTGTCCTCTGGTATTAGGCTGCTATGCAGTAAGTTAGGTGTGCCTTTAACAAACCCCTACAAATCCAACTCATATCTTAGGACTTCTTTTATCCCTCTCGGATATATACCTGGTGAGATTGCTGGATCATTTGCTATTTCTATTTCTAGCCTTTTGAGAATGCGTAATATTGTTTATCACAGTGGTTGCACCACTCTCTGATGCCACCAGCAGCATGTTCTCCGTATTTTTTGATCAGTGTGATTACTGCTGGTGTAAGATGGTATTTTATTGTAGTTCTGATCTGCCACTCTCAAGTGACTAACGATCTGAGTATCTCTTCACATGTTTGTAGCTGCCTACAATGTCTTCTGGGAGATAGGTCTGTTCATGCCTTCTGCTTCATTTTTTACTAGGTTTTCCTTTTGACGTTGAGGTGTTGAAGTTTCCAATATATTTTGGAAACTAGACTCTTGCTTGATTTTTACTCTTTAGGTAAAGTATTTGATAAACAGAGGTATTTAATTTTCAGGAGCTCTGCATCATCTAGTTTATCTTCTGTTTGTACCTTTTTAGTTATGTTTGATTGTGAATTTACACCTCAAATTAGGACTCTTAGCTTTGTACTTATGCTGTCTTCCAGGAACTTTATAATTTAACAGGTCTTTGACTCATCTGAGTTAGTTTTTGTGTATGGAACGAGGTAAACTATTTTTTTGGCTGTTAAGTCTCACATCTGGAACACTGTCTAAATTAATTATCTATTGTTTCTGCTGACTTTTGACTCATGCTGTGTTGCCTCTTTTTGTTGATTATCAATGACTGCTTGACTTTGACCTGAAGGCTGAAATGGGGACAATTTCCTACAAAGAGTATGTGCATTTGCTTTGACTAGGAGTCATGGAGTGATGCCAGTATGGAACCACTTTACACACATAGATATGAGTCTTGGCTTATAGTTTGTTGCTTTTTGGAGGAAATGAAGAAAGGGAGATTCTTGGAGACATCATTTACTTTTTGGGAGGTATTCATGGTTTAACACGTACATTTTGCTTAAGATATGGATGTTTTTATGGGCAGGTTCCCAGAAACCTATGTTATCATTTCTCTAACAAAGTCTTGTCAGTCACATCAATTTTTGGGGGGGTTGTTAGGCCTATTTATTTTCTGGAAAAGAAATTATTTTGTTCCTTTAAGCAAAAAGTAAAAAATATAAAGAACTACAGTTTGCCCTAGCTAGTTTCAAGTACAAGTTTTATAAAGTATAGTAACATATAATACTAACAAGAACATTTATTCTTTCAAAATTCCCTGAACACAGAATGACATAAACAAAAGCCTGGAAAACAAAAGCAAATGACTACCTAACCAGTGCTTTTGCTTAACGTTTAAAAGAAAAAGGAAGATAACAGAAGAAAGCTCCTGAGCTCTCTGGTTTCCAGGCTTAGAAGCATGAATTTCAGCAAGTCAAGTTAGAGGAGTTTGGGAATAATATTCTCACCTTTATACTCCCTCCAATAAGATCAGGGGGCTCTTCATCAGTTTCCAAGGCAACATTTACAGAGGCAAAGGGACGACTGGCCATCTGTTGCATCTCTCGAAGAAGTTGCTAATGTATAAGCAATACAGCAAGCATTAATGCAAGAAGGGGTAAGAATTTACCACAGAATTCAATACAGTAAAAGTACTCTTTATTATTATTTTTTTTTAATTTATTTTACTATTTTTTGTGTGTGTACCGTCAAATCGGATCTGACGGGTACAGGAGGAGACTGTCCCTCCTTTTCCAGCAGAGCATCTGGTGGATTCGAACTGTGCTCCTCTGAAATTGAGTACTCTTTATTCTAACAAATCAAGCCCAGAAAGATAACTTTGAGGTAGCTGGAAAACACTAAACATGGACTACATATAAAAACCCAAAACAACCCACTGCCATCAGGTTGATCCTGATCCACGGTGATTCTTGAAGACACAGAAGTACTCTATGAGGTTCCCAAGGCTGGAGTCTTTATTGTCTTCATAGAAGCAGACTACCACATACCCCCTGTGGAGTGCTGACAGGTTTGAACTGCTGACCACAGCCAAGTGCTTGACCACTACTAGGACTTCTTTATTGTGGTGGTGTTATATGCCATTGAGTCAACTACAACTCACAATGAACCTATGAACAATGATTTTGAACCCTGCCGTATCCTGAGCGAACCTCACAGTCTCTGACACGCCAGACCCCACTGCCACAGTAACTGCAGTAACTCTATCAATCTATCTTATTCAGGGTCTTCCTCTCTTGTGCTGACCTTGCCCCTTCTCAGGTCCCACCCCCTTCCTTGTTGTGTACTGTCAAGTCGGATCAGATTAGCACAGGAGGAGATTGCCCCTTCTTCTCCAGCAGAGCATCTGGTGGATTTGAACTGCGCACGTTCAGGTTTGCAGCGAAGCTTCTTGTTGTGCTGACCTTTTATCCTTCCAAGTATGACGTCCCTCCTAAAGGACGCCTCCTGATAGCATGCGCAAAGTAAGTGAGAGGGAGTTTCTAAATCTTTGCCTCAAAGGAGCAATCTGGTTTCATCCTCTCCAGGACAGACCTGTTTATTAAATGCCAAAAACTGTGATTCACAGCTTACCCTTCAGTGGACTTTTGGAGGCTATAAATTACATAGGAGTAGTCTCATGGAGCAGAAGGGGGATTCAAACTGAGTGCCTTGGGGTTGGCAGTGCAACTCCCTACCCATTAAGCTACTAGAGCTCCTTAGATTTTAGAAATGATGAAATATATTCTGTAAGATCTGTTTCATGGATATGGAGAAATTTCAAATGATAAGAGTGAAATCTTAGTTTACTGGTTGACCAACTGAATGGTATACTTTAAAAAATTTTTTTGTGTGTGTTTTAATCTTTATTTTCTATCATATCCATGGCAAATATTTTCTCATTGGTTGGATGGTTTCTGTGTTATTATTTTGTGTATATTTAAGTATTAACTTTTGTGTAGGCAAATACCTATTGTCTCAGAAACTTGATCTAAAAATATTAAAATTTTCTTTTCAAACAATTTAAAAATTTCTCCCCCTCCCCCCCAGCACAAACCCTGGAATATCTAGAACAAAGTGAAGTGACTGTGGGTAGGGCATGAATTTTACAACAACAATAGCAATTAACACTTTTTAAATTCTGGCTATGTGCTTTTCTTCACATCAACTCCTGCATGCCTCAAAAGGCACTAGGACTTGAACTGCAGTTGTCTTATTGCAAACTCAGCATTTGGAATAGCATAGAACTCAGGAGCATGGACTCAGAAGACAGAGCCCTGTTATTAAAACTTAGCTCTCTGCCTTGTTAATTGTGTGATGACAGACAATGGGCTTCTCTTTACACTTGAGTTCTCTCATTAAAAAGCAGTGCTAGTGAACAGTACCTATTTACTTGGCTTTTTGTGATTTTATAGGGTTCTTACAAGGATTAAATGAGCTAATATATTTAAAACTACACAGAACAGTATCTGAAACTTAGAAATACTCAAATATCAGTTCTGATTATGGATAATCAGTTTGGATTTCATTGGTCCAATTTCTGTTATTTATCAATAATGATGTTGTTTTTTTATATATTCTCTAGGAGAACAAACAGGTTCACCCTACAGAGGTTGAAACCAGGCTGTTCCTTGGAGGCAAGGATTCTGAAGTTTCATCTGACATACTCTGGGCACGCTGCAAGGAGTGACCAGTCCTTGGAGAAGGACATCATGTTTGGGAGGGTAGAGGAACAGCACAGGAGAGGAAGACCCTCAATCAGATGGATTGATTCAGTGATTGGGGGAATGGGATAGGTGTCGCAGAGACAATAAGGTTGGCACAAGAGAGAGCAGGGCTCAGAGTTGTTGTATACAAGGTCACTAAGAGTTGCCAGTGACTCAACCGCATGTAATAACAACAACTACAGTGTTTGAAGTTTTTTTCTGTGTGTGTACCAATAAATCAGATCTGACTGGAACAGGAGGAGACTGCCCCTCCTTTTCCAGCAAAGCATCTGGTGGATTCGAACTGCATATCTCTGGAATTGCAACACAGCTTCTTGCGACTAGGCCACTAGAGTTCCCTAGCAATTACAGGGTTAAAGAGCTATTCTTTTTAAAATTTACTAGGAGTGTTTTCTTATGCTTTAAAATTAGTTTATTAAAGAATATTTATAGGAAGGTAACACTTTTTGATATGTTATTTAAAAAAACTGGGTTTCTTTATGCTGTATAATAAAAGAATGGAAGTGACTACAGAGGTACGAGCTTTCTACTGGAATTCAGCATAACAATGGAGTCATTTTTGCATGTCTAGAATAAATTTAAAAAGTCTCTTCTAAGTTACTCTTCAAAATGCCATGAGTAAGAACAGAGGATGGCATAAAAAGCCATTTATTTCCCTCCATTCATTCTGTAGTTCTTGAGTTTTTATCATCACAGGCTACAATTTTCACTTTAACCACTTTAATAAAATCTGTCACCATTCTGAATTCAACATCATTCAAAACAAGTCCACACATTATCGTAGAATCTGTATGTATTTAAAGATCCCCTGAAATGGACTCTGTTCTTCTCTCTGAGCCAATGCTGAATTTATAGCCTTATCAAAGTGAAGGGGAATGTGAAGAGCAAGTTAGGGGGTCATCTGTTGAGACTGTATGAGCTCATCTAGGCTCTCTTGAAGACTTTCTCAAGATGGTAGTTCTGAATAATCGATAAGCCATGGCTCAGATGGAAGGAACTGCATTTCTTATTCCGGCCTGCACTGATGTCCTGCTGGGAAGGCGCTATCCTCCGCACCGCTATCCTCCGCTGCTGGGAAGGCTCTCTCCTCCGCTGCTAGGAAGGCGCTATCCTCCACAGAGCAGACAGGAGCCCAACAGCAGAAGCCTACGTGCGGACCACCACCTCAGCACCCACAGACCTGGGCCAATGACCCAGAAATGGAGTTTTGTTTTTTAATAAAAGAATGTGTATAGAATTTCAGTAAATGACTAAATGATTACTTGGCCTCCAGAATTTAAGTTTTACTTTTTTACTCACTGATATATTGTATTCTATTTGGTTTTCAAACGGTCCCTTTATTACAAAGATGAATAAAATTCTTGTGCACCTATCTATTATGCAACTAACCTTTATTTAACTTGTTGTTATTTTTAAGATACAGAACAAAGCACATAACCCAAGTTTCTATATGTGATATTTGCTTCAATGACTATATCCTTTAGGTTTTACAACCATTCTCGGCCTCATCTTCAGAATTTTCTTTAATAAGGAGCCATGCTGGTGTGGTGCACGATGCATTTGGCTGCTAACTGAAAGGTGGGTGGTTTGAGCCCTGCAGCCGCTCTACAGGACGGAGATGGACAGCCCCCTCTTGGATTCTACATAAAGATTTACAGCTCTGGAAACCTGATGTGGGGACAATGCGTGGCCCGGAAGCTGTGACAGTGGAGGTGACTTTTACTGTATGGTCTTTAGTTTCTGGAGTCACTTTTCTCGTTTTTGTAGTATTTCTGTATATAAGTGCATTAGGAAAACCTTAAGTTTTATTTTCTTTTCTTGCTATAAGACAGCAAGAAATAGTAAATTATCACAGCACACAGGAGAAACAGACCTTTATCTTCACAAGCTTACTTCAATCATGAAACTGCTTGGGTCTAATGCTTTCTTGGAAAGAATAACACTTTAAAAAGTTTCAATTGCTTTTCTGGTTACTGGTTTACTGTAGCTTTTATTTTCTTATTAAGTTTATATGGCTTTTTTTTTTAGAATAATGTATAATTCATTAGATTTTGAAATGTACTAGTAACAGGGCTATTTTAAAAATCAAACACCTTTTTGATAGTGTAGATTTCAAATCTGATCAATGTGATTCATCCCAGTGAAGGCCACATATGAAAAAGGTTGAAATGGCTTCATATGCATACATACATACAGACAGATATATACTTACCAGAATAAACCAGCCCCCTCCCACAATCTGAATATGTTGTTACCCCCTGAATTTAAAAAATACAGATAATAAAGAGGATACATTTTATCCACGATCACATCACTCTTGAGTGGTTCAGAAAAAGTGACATCACAGCGCACAGCAGGTAACCCATGGTCTGTTAGAGACTTTACCCTGTTACAGACACTAGTGTTCTAAGAGTAGCAGTGAGTGCCCTACAGATGCGGTTTTTGATACTCTCATTCTCTTCCCAATTTGTCTGTAAATCTTTTTACTGTGGCATGGAGGTTATACAGGAAACCAAGCAGTATTCCCTTAGCAACAATGCAAAAGGCAAAAAAGTTTAAAAAGAGGCAAAGTGGCACAAGCTGAAGTCACAATATGACCAAGTTTTTTGTCACTTTTAACTAAATTCGTCAATGATAAAGATTTGTTTACTAATGCTACTTTTGGAATGGAATTGGGGGGGCGGAATTAAAAACTTAATCGGACAAACACAGAGGTTTCTTGGAATAATAAGGAATTTCTGAGATGTCTAAATGGCTGATTTCAGTCATACGCTCATAAAAAGCTTTTAGGAAGGCCGTGGTGAAACAAGTGTAGACCGTGCCCTATTAATAAGTCCCCAGAGCTCCAAGTTTGAATTTAAAGATTAGGGATTTTGGTAGGAAGGGTATACATTAGTAAATCAATATTAGGAATTCCTTTTAGAAAGTTAAACTCTGTGGAATTAAGTAGATTTTTAGCCTAATCAAAGCCAGATTACACAATGCAGAAAGGGTAGCCTTATTCTTACTATAAAGAAATCTACCAACCAGTTATTTCAAGCCAGCTAAAATGGGTTTGCTCAGGACAAAAAGAAAAGAAGAAAGCTCTTATGGGGATTCTTTACCCTTCATCCACAAGGCTTACCTCTCTCCTCCTGGAGGCCCAACAACTTTGTTTGATCTTCCAAACCACAGCCGCCACCAGGAGCAGAGAGAGGAAACAACTATGAGAAAGGAAAGCATCGTGTTATTACCATCGCAGCCTCGGAGCAGCTTTGCTCACTTCCACATCTCTGGTCAGGCACCTATCTCATGCTCCTTTTGTTCTTTAACTTTCTGTGATTTATGTACAAATTTGCAGAGCAAATTGGCTTTCTGGTCAATGATTATATGTTATACTAACTACTACAGTCCCTACAAAGTAACAACACTCTTCCCATTTCATCCTTGTGTGTACGATTTCCATTCGTTCTGCTTTCCTACTCTTCCCGCCTTCACAGCCTGACCTGCGGGCAAAGGCTGCCCTTGTTCTCGTATGGGTAACTGCTCTGAGGGGTGAGGGCCTCCCTGGGGTTAATGGTCACCTTATAGTTTTGTTTTTCATCTGACTGAAAGTTGAGTTCAGTTCTATGCTTGTAGGGTGTCTAAGGGCCACAGTTACAGGCTTCCACTACTCCATCAGACCAGTACGCCTGGTCTTTCCTTGAATCCCTTTTTCTCTCCTCCTCAATCCAAGTCTTTCTACTGTGATCCCTTTCTGAGTGGTCAGCTGGGGCAGCTGGGCACCATCTGGTTTTCTGGACTCAGGGTCAACTGAGGCTGGAGTTCCCGGGGTCCGTTAGTCCTTTGGAGTAATTGTTTCGGTATGTCTGCTTTTCTTCATTCTTCCTTGCTCCAGACCAAGAGCTGCATGTTAACTCAAGCTCTTTTCATGGCATGATTCACAAGAGGGAGTGTAATGAATCTTTGGTGACTGGGCTTCCTGACATGATTGCTGGACTGTACTGTCCCTACGAGATACTCAGAGTCCTCACCTCTCCTGGGCCTTTATCAGAACAATCCATTACTGCTTATCCCAAATAATAAAAAAAAAAAGAATACTAAAAAAATTATAAAGAAATAATAGCATGCTATACATAATCCAACTTGCAGAGAATAAAGTAAAAATAAAATAACCCGAGAAAAGTTATCAGAGTAAAAATTAAATTTTCTTGTAGAATAAATAAATTTACATATTATAATTAATCTATATACACATAAAATTACAGTGAAACCTGTGAGAGAAAAAAAATGAAGGAATTGGCTTATTTTTCTGGGTCTTGTTAAGTTTTTAACCTTTAACAGAATGCAACCTGCCTTTTTTCTATCATCTTTATTAATGGAAACTATCTGAGTTTCCCTCGTCAGAACTCTGCCTGTACAGGTTCCAACTGTGGCAGGGTTTACTGTGCTTTTTTTTTTTTAAAAAAAAAATAAGATTTTAGAAAGAAAACAACTTAAGTAATCAAACTCAAGGCAATACCTTTCTTAAAAGTAGTAGAGAATAAACTCCTATTTTTACCCTAGGAGTTTTAAAATAGCAAATGATTTCAATGATCTCTCTGTAAACAATGGTTTGAAAACTACTGGGATAGACTAAAGAGAAGAGCTGACTTCAAGTTAAAAGGAAGAATAAGCCTAAGAGATAAACCTTTTAGATAATCAATCACTTAATAAGCTTAAAATTGGCATTTCAAACATTAGCTTGAAAATGGGCTGGCCTCACAGTATTTGTCCAGAGCATTCACACAGGTGAGGCTCCACAACTTGCCATCTGTGGGACAGAGCTGGCTTCCTGGATGACAGCACAGACACCAAGACATTCCCGCCCAGGCTGGCTGGACCTTAAAGTCCTAGGAAGACTGGCACAAGCAGAAACCTCAAGGAGCATGCATCCACTGCTTCCCTAAGATACACAAGACTGTATGCTTCGCAGAGGCACCTTGACAGAAGGGACAGGGCCTCTACTGGGCCAGCACATGGAGGGAAGCCCTTTGGTTCCCATCCTGCTCTCTGCTCCAGCTGACACTGAGGGGCCTTCGTCCCTGACAGCCTGGACTTTACCGACTCAATACTGATTGGGCCTGACCTTTGTAGGTGTGTGGAATGTATCAGTGAATGTATCATGGTTCCTGTGAGTTGCACTCCAGCAGATAAACTAATTAGCAAATTAGAGAGCAAGTCGAAAGTGGGAAACGCTACAGAATGGGCCTTACTGAGAAGGTGCTGCTTGAATCGTTTTGGAGGCATAGGGAGAGCTGACTCAGCTGATGTGTGCAGAAATGCACCTCAACAAAAGGGGCTGGCCACTACAAAGCCCTGAGGCAAAGTCCGACCTGGGAATGCATGAGGGCCCCAGGAGGCCAGCATAGCTGAGTGAGGCCGGAAATCAAGGCAGAGAGGTAAGAAGGTAAGAGAGTGAGGGTCAGGGGAGAGCAGGCCATGTAACATGTAGATCCTGCAAGCTTTGTGAGGGCTTTGACTTAACTGACCGAGAGGAACCTGTGTAGGGTATTGAGCAGGGAACTGTGATGATTTAACTTATGCATAGGGCAGCAAGAGGAGAAACAGGGAGCCCAGCAGTCCAAGGGAGAGATGATGGTGGTTCAAATCAGGGTGGTAGGGGTGGAGCTGTGAAGATCCCATTCAAAGAACAAGGCGGTGGTACTTCCTGAAGCTGCACGCAGGGCGTGTGAGAGAGAAGTCAGTTACTGGTCTAAGGAACTAGAAAGTAGACTTGCCAACCATCCATGTGGAAAGGCTCTGGATAGAGCAGGTGCAAGAGACAGCTGATTAAGATTCTGTTTTGGACAGGCTGAGTGCTGAAGTATCTACCAGACAACCATGGAGATGTGTTGTGGATAGATATACAAACCTGGAGGATGATAGAAAATTGAGAATGTAGATCTGAATTTGGGAATCAACAGCATATAGATGGTATGAAAAGCAATATATCTGGATGAAGTCACCAAGGGAATGAACACAGAAGAATGCCTTTGGGGAGAGACCCCAACACCAAGAAATTGGAGGGTGGGAAGGAAAGAACCAGTAAAGGAATGTGAGAAGAACAATCTTTCTCAATTTTTATTTCTACTCACAATCCCTGATTTTTAAAATTTTCATTTTAACAGATAAAAACCACAAGGAGGCAGCAAATCTGCATGAAGGACATGAAGTCAATGTGCATAGCCCCCAAAATGATCAAGAGAGTACCTTGCAGGGAAGCACAGAGCGAGTCATGGGGGTGGCAGAGACGGGGGGCCTTGGCATTACTAAGACGTCTCTCTTATAACTTACTAGGCATAGCAGGATTATAGCAACTCCTCACTTAGCAACTATCTTATTATCTAATACTTCACATTTGTAACTATAATTAAAAACTCACTCTCCTACTAAATCTGTTGTCTTGCTATGCTCCCATGCCCAGCATCTGACTTGAAGTCACTCATGCTGCTTAGTCCCTCAGCTGAAACAGCCAGCTCTCCATGTCCCTCTTACCCACCCCATCCCATCCCCAACCTGGAGGCTTTGCTGAAACTCTTCATGTACAAGGAGTGACTGAGGTGGTTTTGAAGGAGCCCAGGAGTGGTTCTGAGTGGCCCAGGAGGTGGGGGAGAAAGTGGTTGCTGCTTCTCCTCTCTACTGAAGTGTCCTCGAGGAACCAGGTCCTGCATCGGGAAAGGTTCTGGGGCAGTGAGCGCCTCAGGGTCACAGCAGAAGCTGGCAGCCCCTTCCCTCTCCACGGCCTGTGCCGTGAGCTTCAACTTCCAAGAAGCTGCTAGTTTCTAGGTTCTCAGCCTCGGATTCCAGGTTCTCCAAGATCAGCCGTACGTCACTCATTTCCACTGGGTCTTTCCAGCCTCCGGAATGGCATTAAGTGGCAAGGACTGTGGAGGAGATGGCTCCAGGGGAAAATGGACATGGGCATAGGTAGTAACTCCCATTGACCGTCCTGACCTCTGGTTCTACTGGCTACCTGAGACCCAGAGCAATCAGCTATGGCAAATTGTGCATGGCTCAGGGGTAAAGAGCTGCACTGCCTAACGAAAGGCACTTTGAATCTATCAGTTGTTCCACTTGTGAAAGATGAGTAACCTCCTCCTGTGCAGTTTATGGTTCCTGAAAACCTACTGAAGGCTCACCAAGAGTCAATTCAGATTCCAAGTCAATGACACATAAAAACCAAGAGGTCCACTGTGCCAGCCTTGATGGCATGCCCTTGGGATGGTGCCAGGGGCAGAGCAGGTCTAAGGGTCTATGCTGGGGACTGCAGCCTCCTCCCTGCATAAAAGAAATTTTGCATGACATGGTCTTTGGAACCTAACCACTCTGATAAGTGAGGGGGAAGTATAATTCACTGTGGCCGGAAAACAACATTCAGGTGTGTTCCACAACCACTACCCCCTACCTCACCCCAAAGCCTAGTCAGACTTCTGTCTTTCTGTTGAAAAAGTCAACCATTCAGATCCTTCTACTTGTTCAAGCTACAAGAAGTGATGCAACATACAGTGTTTATATCCTCAAAGCTGACGTGTACATGATTCTCCCACAGGAATACCCTGATGAATGTACTTTTTTTTTTTTTAATTTTTTTAAAAGGTGACACTCACTAACACGCTTCTTTTCTGACAAACAGATTTGGGTACAGGTGGGACTGTAACTCAATGCTTATCTGCTTATTTTACTGCAGCTCTTTATAAATGTTTTATACTTATGTAAAACATATATACACACACACACACAAACACACACACATATGTATTTAAGAAGCTTCATTTGGAAAGAAAAATGGAAAAGAAGGAATTACTGGAGCAGTGGGTGAGGGAGACCACTGAAACTTAAGGAAACAGTATTATTTTTCTAATTTTTTTTAATACAGAGATGATTTAAAAACACGTTATAACATGGAAATGATTAAATGCATGCAAAAATAAAGTGGACAATCTAGTGAAGTCCTGCTTTAGAGTGAAAGCAGTGGCTGCTATGCCCAGCAGAAAAACAATGGCTGGCCTGCTGTATTGAGCTGACAAAAAGTTCAGATTGCCAATTCAAAAAAATCAAATTGCAGATTTTGGGAAACACTCTCCATGCTAGCTAGCTTCCTTGTGCTTCATTTACACAACCCCCTAGGAAAGTTCCTTTATTATTCACATGTAGTTTAAAAGCAGCTGAGTAGAACAAAAGCTCTACTAAAGTGATTTCATTTACATTAAAGCCTCGCACTTAACTAGAGAAAGCAATTCTCTTATGTCTCTCATCTACCTGTCATATTAACAAAAGAATGTATCTTTTTATTTTATTTGTAGGGGCACCTTTTCTTTTACCACCTTCTACAGTCTGTGAACAGCTTGTATCGTGATAAAACTGGGTTGTTATCTGTATCAAAGAAAACCTGTAAGCAAGATGTGGAAGTTCCCCCATGTAGTAAGTTAGTGGGAGAGAAAAATTATCTAAACTTTTCATCTGATGTGTATAAATTCCAAAAGACTTATAGCCTTTTTAGTCTCTGGATAAACTTAGCTGTTTACAGTCCTCTGATTCTCATTCCCTTACTTTTCTTTTCACCTCTTCCCACCATGTACCAAACAAAACTATTTTTCTTGGTGTTTTGCAATGGCAGTGTTTATAGTTTATGGCACTGTCGGCAGGATCTTTTGAAGTAAAGGACCCAGTCAACATTAAGGTGGCCTGGATTGTAAAAGGAGTCATAAGGATTATAAACTGGCAAATGAAAAGTTTGGTTTGTTTTTTTTTCCCTTTATGGATATAAATTTGCACTCGAAGTCACTTCACTGCTGACAAAGGGGAAAATGAGTTGGTGTTTCTTCCTTTCTGTCCGTTAAGTTTCTCAAGGCTTTTGTCCATTTGTGGACTCCATACCATTTAGGTCTGTGAATTCAGATAGTTTAAGTGGGATCCCGCCCATCGGTCTAATTATTGACTTTTTATTGTTGGTCCACAAGTGACCAACAATTAATTAATTAAAAAGAGTATGTCCTTTTTGGGTGGTAAAAGCGATATCTAGCGACTGTGGAATTGGTTGTTAGTGTTGCTTGGTTGTTCTTGCTGGGATCAAGGGAGAAATGTTTCCAGCGAGCTCAGACTCACTAACTCAGGTTCATAACTTCAAGAAAACCTAGGAAACAGTGCTCCATTAGAAATCTTCTCTTTCTTCCCTTTCTCCTCTACACTTCAAGTTATAAATAAGGATGGAGAAGAGTCAACAGAAAAAATACATCTGAAAATTCCCCGTCTGTGTTAAATGGGTCTAACTGGATAAAGTATCTGGGAAAATGGCATAATTTAATTAAAGAGAGCTATTCTCTCACCTGGCCAAAATGGGGAAGCTTTGATTTAGCTAGACTACATTTTTAAAAGAACAAGTTGGAGGTAATAAAAGAGTAGAATAAGTAAGAATCAACAGGAAGCATCCCCCCCCCCCAATTGGTATTATCAATTCTCAAGAAGATAGCAGATGAGTCCTCTTGCTTCAATGCAAGAAACTATTACAGATTTAGAATGTGAAAAGAAAAAGAAACTTGTTTTAAAACCTCCTGGGTGTAATAAAAATGATAAAGAAAACCCAGAGAGAAGGAGTAAGATACAAAAGCTGGCTTCTACCTGTCCTGATTTGCTCTATGGTCTTTATCTGAATGGAATGTCCTATCATTTCAGTGCTTTTCCAACTTTCCCACCAAAAACATAATGCCACAGGTAGTCCATCAGCCTAAGTTAAATTAGCAGGAGGTCCAGGAAAAGTGATAATAAATCCTTAGTCTAAGGCTATTATGAAAGACTTTTTTGGACCTTTGTGAGTATCCTTAAGAATTTCTACTTGGGTTGTATGGTTTTGCCTAACACCTATAAGCCTGATCCAGGACATCTGTAAAATTTGCTGCACATGCTATTAAACTCTGAAGAAGCTGGGTAGGTGGACAGCAGAAGCCATGGGGAGGGACCCAGAGGCCAGTTTAACCCCCTAAGGGAGGACATTCAGGCCTAAAAGTCATCACTGAAAACTATTATTCTAGGTTTAAGTCAATGTTTTTAAGATGGCTGTTGTCTGAACTAGAAGTGCTGGTGTAAGGATAGAATGTGAACTGGGCAAAATGTGTGCTCATCACATATTAGCTGCTATAGTTTATAAACTGGTCAGTCTTTGCAGCACTGTCTGAAGAGAGAGTGGCTGGATCTACTCTTTTAACCACTCCCACTTTAAGTTTCCTAAATCATGCTTTCAGATTTTCCTTTTGTGTGAATGAACAACCTGGGAATGCTTATGAAGTTGTACCTCAAAAGGAGAGAGATAACTAGAGGCCAACGGGCTATTATAACAATAGCCTTCAGATGGACCCAACAGCATGTGGTTACCTAAACCTGAGGGCAGCAGCAGAAGCAGATCAGGTGGTAGAAAGCACTGCAGATGTAGTTTTAGGAGTAGATTGGACCTACTTGTTCCTCATGCCAAAGCGGCTATTTTAAAAGCTACTCAGGAGCAACAGTGTCTCTCTGGAGACTAAGGTGCGCCTGATACAGGTCATGGTATTTGCAATCGCTTGTTATGCATCAGAGAGTTGGACAATGACTAGGGAGGACAGAAGGAGAGTGGATGCTTTTGAGCTGTGGTGCTGGAGAAGGGTACTGAATGTACCCTGGACTGCCAGGAAAACAAACAGATCCATCTTGGAGAGGATTAAACCAAGCTGCTCCTCGGAGGCAAGGATTCTGGGGCTTCGTCTGACATACTTTGGACATGTTGCCAGGAGGGACGGGTCCTTGGAGAGGGACATCATGCTCGGGAGGGTGGAGGGACAGCGCAGGAGGGGAAGACCCTCTATGAGATGGATTGATTCGGTGACTGGGGTAATCGGGATGGGTGTGTCAGAGGCGGTGCGGTTGGCGCAGGATAGAGCAGGGTTTAGAGCTGTTGTGCATAGGGTCGGAAACGACTTGATGGCACATAACAACAACAACAACTTTCACACCTATCTGCCAGCAGGTTATGTTGTGTTTTTTTTTTAAAAATGTCATTTAAATTTTATTTTGAATAGCATTAATCAAAAAAAGATTTTGTAAGGTTATTTACAGTATTGAATGTACAATGATGAACATATGCCTTTCTGACAACAGGGTACAATTCTTGAGCAGCAATATACTTTTAAAATATAAAGATTCATTATTGTTTGTGATATATAAAAAACCAACCCAGGTATTAGAGAATTCACAAATCATTAACAGGAAATGGTTTTAGTAATTTAATGTGTACCTAATTACCAAAAGGTTATGTTCTTATGAAGCCATCTTATTAGCTATGCCAAATATTAAAATACAGGCAGTTAAGGCTTAAATTCTGCTACTCATTTTCAGATAAAAATGGAAGATCTCCAGGAGGCTCCTTTGCTTATTTCTTTAGTTTTATATGTAGATGGATCTCTGCCTCAAGTAACTTCAGTAGAAACCAAGGTAAAGCATCTCACTAGAGCTTTAGGCTAGCCCTGAAATGGAAGTAATTATGCAGATAGCAGGCAGATGCCTCTTTGATGAAAATCTGAGCCATGAGTGGTGGTTGTGTTTACCTTTGAGTCAGAATAGGCCCATAGCTGCCCCTTGAGTGGGTTTCAGAGGTGGTAAATTGCAAGGGAAAAGGTTATGGATATGGGTATAAATATGGATATAAATTTGCACTCAAAGTCACTCCACTGCTGACAAAGGGGAAAATGAGTTGGTGTTTCTTTCTTTCTGTCCTTTCTCTTAAGTTTCTCAAGGTTTTTGTCCATTTGTGGACTCCGTACCATTTAGGTCTGTGAATTCAGACAGTTTAAGTGGGACCCCGCCCATCGGTCTAATTATTGACTTTTTATTGTTGGTCCACTTGTGCAAATTTATATCCCTCTTTCTCCCGTGGAACAGCTGGTGGATTCAAACTGCCTAACTTTTTGTTGGCAGTGAAATTCCTTCTCATTTAGCCACCAGAGCTCCCAGAATTGTCATTTCCAAAAGAATATAAATTTCTTTGTTATCAGCTGGCCTGTCTGAATTAGGAAAATGATGGGATGAAGGTTTAACAGCATTCCTAGACATCTGGGGAATGACTTTTTAAGAACAGCCGACTTATCTGTTTGTTGAAGATGCCACTGTAAATAGACTTTTGTTAATGATTAGAAAGGCAGAATTAGATAAATACTACCCTTTGTTCACATTTTCTGAGTCTAAAGAAAAGTGTATGTGTATTTCCCACTATATGTAGGGAACACAAATCAGAGTTGTCCTATAATTATCCTGATAGAACAACAAATTGACACAGTCTACCTTTGTAGTAAAAAGCTGCCACTTTGCTAGCATAACTGATTTGGAAAGGGAAAAGTGTACTTTAAATACCAATACAGATTGCTGAATTAGCCCTGATCAAATTCTAGTCCTGCCAAGGGATTTACATCTACCTATAATCTATAGATTTTACAAGAAAGAAAAATTTAGGACAAGATAAAGCTTTGCAAAGGATGAGAAAATATTATTGGGGTCATGTTTGGAAAACGGTCAGTGAAGTAGAAAAACTCTTCTTACCATCCCAAGGCCAATGTCATCTATCTGTAGGATCCAAGGGTAAGTGGCAATTAGATTTTATACAACTGCCAGTAGTTAAAAAAATTTTGATATGTTCATCCTAGTTACGATATGCAGATATTCTCACTGGGCAGAAACATTTCCTTTTCAAAGGCCACTGCCACCTTTGTGGCTAAGAAATGATTAAAAGAATAGTTTTCTTACATGGGGAACACCTCATACTCTGTGCACTGACAGAGGATCTCATTTGCCAAAGTTAATACAGCAGACTAAAGCCAATGAGAAAATGATAAAACATGCTTATGCTCAAGCTGCTTCGTCTAACCACGAAAGGTTTTGTGTTCTTGAACTTGGTGATTATATACACTGGAAGCAGCATCAGATAAAGGAGTGCTTACAGCCAACATGTAAAGATCTTTGTTTAAGTTTACTAACCTATAAGTTTGCTGCCAAATTGCAGGATGTAAAAGCCTAGGTACATTTTTCCCAGCCACGGGGAACAAAGTTCCTGAGTGGACGGTCCAGCCAGCAGGAGGAGTGAAGCTGAAATTCAGAAGAACCTAGACTAAGGAAAAGGCAATTGTCTTTCGTCTCTCACCCACCTGTCCAGTTAACAAAAGAATACCCCTTAAAGTGGCACTTTTTATTTTACCTCCTTCCTCTGTCTTCAAACAGCCTGAGTCTTGATAAGACTGGCTTTTAACCCATCTCAAAGCTCACCCATACGAAAGAAAAACCTGTAAGGAAGATGTGTGAGCACCCCATTTTTAGCACGTTAATGGGAGAGAAGCCTTATCTACACTGTCATCTGATTTGCATGGATTCCAAAAGTAACACAGCCATCTGTCTTTTTTCCTCACTACACAGATTGCCAAATAAAACTACTTCTCTTGGCTTTTGGCAACTGTAGTGGTTATGGTTTCCCGCCCCCCTCCCCAAAAGTGTTCTATGTCTTTCACTCAACCTCAACAAATATGATTCAATAATGAAAAAAGAGTGTATTTCTCATTCTGTGTTAGGACTTTGCTCGGCACTTAAGTTGGAAAAAAGGATCCTATGGCATTTTTTGTTAGAAACTTAGCCCGTTTGTCTGAGGGCTGCATTTTCTTGGACTATTCTGACAAAGCCATGCCTTGAGAAATCCACTTGCTCCTTTCCCCCATTCGAGCTATGGGGAAGGGGCTGGGGGCATATGTCTTTTGAAAATGTGTCTGAAGGCTCAGTGTTCAGGGATATGTTTCTCATCAGTTTAACTGGAACTGCAAAGCTAGAATTATATTTCTGAGAACACCCCAATCTAGTTCTATCTACTTTCTTTGCAGAGGGTGAAGCCACTAAAGAATGGCTCCTTTTTCCTATTGCCTTGAGTCCAGTCTTCCTACAACTGATTATGCATGTGTTAGCCAGGTTTGGAACTCCCAGCCAGCTCGTACACAAACAGCTGATTCATCCCAAGTGCCTGTGGCTTGTACTTCACCAGCCTTCCTGGTCAAAATTAAGATGAGAGGCATAAGAGCCCATTATCACTCTATTTTCTGGAAAAGTAAGTGGACAACTACCCCAGTGTTGCCTTCTACAGATCTCTAAATTCACTATGTAGATTGAGAATATAAATCTGCCTTTGCTTCTCTTTCTGAGTCATAATTTGGACCATCATGGATTACAAAACTCTTTCATATAAATTACCTCATTTGATTATCAACATAGTAGGTCTCTTTTATTTCCTTTTGCATACACCAGGCTCCTGGTTGAGGAAGAAGTAGCCCATTGAGACACAAAGGCAATCCCGGACTATGGTAGGAGCTAGAGCTTATTTTGCTTTGCCCCAAGTCTGGAAGAACTGTTTTCAACTCACTTCACAATAATTTTTTAATTTAAATTTCTGTTTTCCTTTTGTTCCTCCTTCTCAACGCTGTTAATGTTCCAAGACTGATTCTGTATGTACATGATGTCTTAGTTTTTTATATTAGTGATCTTACACCATAATTGTGCTTTTTGTGACTGATTTATCTGACAGCATAATTTGTTCTAGTTTCTTCCATGTTATGCATTATTTAATGAAGTCTTGAATTTTTTTCAGTGATGCATAATGCTCCACTGTGTGAATGTACCACTATTTCTTTACCTTTTGTCCCAGTGATGGGCACTTGAGTTGTTTCACACCCTTCACTCTTACAAACAGTGCTGCAATAAACATGGATGTGAATATATCTGTTCATGCCACAGTTCTTAATTCTTTAGGATAGATACCTCATAGTAGAATTGCTAGATCAAACTGTATTTCTGTTCTCAACTTTCTAAGAAGAGCAAAAGCACTTTCCACATTGGTTGCACCATTTTACATTCCCTCCAATAATGTATGAGAGTTCTGATCTCTCCACACTCTTACCAGCATTTGTTTAATATCTTAATGAACACTGTTCTTTTTTTGCTGGGGGAAGGTCATAAGTCATTGTTTTGATTACCATCTTTCTGATAGCTAGTGACCTTGAATGTTGACCTTAATAGTGAATAGTGTCCTTAATGTTGGCCATCTGAATGTCTTCCTCGGTGAAATGTTTATTCATATCTGTTCATTTTGTAACTGGGTTCATTTTGTATCTTTTTCTTGCTGAGGTTTTGGGAGTTTTCTACAAATCTGAGGGAGGAGTCTCTTGTCAGATGTGTCACTGACACATATTGTGAACCAACCTGCAGGTTCTCCTTTTACTTTTCTGAGAATTATGATTTATAGAAAGATTTCATTTTTAGGAACTCCCAATCATCTAATTTTTCATCTATTGACTGCTTATCAGTTATATCTGATATTCTATTTAAACCATTGCTTAAGGCTCCTAGGTTTGGCTCTACTTCTTTGATGACCTCTATGATTTTAGGTTTTACTTTGAGGTCTTTTATCCATCTTAAGTTAGTAGTTTTTATATGACATCAAGTATGGGTTTTCTTTCAGTTTTCTGCAGATGGACAGTTAATCTTGCCAACATCATTTGTTGAAGAGATTATCTTTCCATTACTTAATTTTATTTTATTGTCAAAGAGTATTCATTTATTTCTAAGTACTTAATTTTATTCCACTGGTCAACATATCCGTACCAGTAACCATATTGTTTACTGTGGCTGGATAGCAGAGGTTTTGAAATGTGGGAGTGT
This sequence comes from Elephantulus edwardii, assembly GCF_000299155.1. Taxonomy (NCBI): domain Eukaryota; kingdom Metazoa; phylum Chordata; class Mammalia; order Macroscelidea; family Macroscelididae; genus Elephantulus; species Elephantulus edwardii. Next base: position 1,046,382 of record NW_006399888.1, on the reverse strand, counting down.
GAAGTGTCCTATATTTTTCTTTCTCAATATCTTTTTGCTTATCCTGGGCCTTTTTCCTTTTGATATGAAGTTGGTGATTGCTTTTTCCACATCTTTGAAAAATGACATAGATTGCACTATATTTGCAGACTGCTTTTTGCAATGTTGCCATTTTCACAATATTATGTTTTCCAAGCCTGGTATATTTTACAAACCGAGTATATTTTCCCACTGACGGAGGATCCTTTGGGTTACTTAGATTACTAATTTACTCCCTAAATCTAACCATTCATCTTATGGATGGCTGTTGTCAATAGCACTGTTTCTTTTATTTCCTTTTCAGAATTCTCTTTGCCTCATTATTGACGTGCTGGTAAGTTCGCAGGGGCTACAAACTGTACAGGAAGAGAGTGCTCATTTGCTGATTAACACCAGTAAAAATGATCAGAAAAGCCCCTTAAGGGCCAAAGATTAATTCAATCTGCCAGAGAGGTGCCCTCTCTGGGTTAAACAACACAACTCCCGAGGGACGATGCCACCAGAGCTTCCTACCCACTAGAATGGTTACATCATTAAATACAGAAAATAAAAAATAATGGCCAATATTTGGAGAATTGAAATAGTCACATATTGCCAGTATAAATGAAGCAACTACTTTGGAAAACATGTCAGTGCTTCAAAAAGTTAAACTCAGAGTTACCATGCTGTTAGCTGACAGGCAATTTGGCTTCTGGCTTATTGCAAACTTATATAGGATAGAACAAAATAGTGCCCAGTCCTGTGCCATCCTCATAATCACAGTTGTGTTTGAGCCCAATGTCTCAGTCACTGAGTTAATGAATTTCCTTGAGGGTCTCCCTCTTTGGGGCTGACCCTCTATACTTTACTAAGCATGATGGTTTTCTCCAGGAACTAGCTCCTCCAGTTAATATGTCCAAAGAATGTAAGAAAGTCTTCTGTCACTCTTGCATCTAAAGAGTATGTTGGCCGTTTTCCTGGCAGTCTATGATATAGTCAACATTTTTAACCAACACAATTAAAAAGCATCAATTCTTCTTTAGACTTCCTAATTCACTGCCCAACTTTCACATGCCTATGAAAGTGAAAATACTATGGTTTAAGTCAGGCACACCTTAGTCCTCAAAGTGACAGCCTCACTCCTTAGTGTTTTAAAGAGGTTCTTTGCAGCAGATAGGCCCAATGTTGCTTGGTTTCTTGACTATGTCTTCTGTGAGTATTGATTTTTTTTTAAATCCAATGAAAATGAAAGCCTTAACAGTTTTGATCTTTTCTCTGTTAATTATGATGCTAATTTTTGGTCCTATTATGAGGATTTTTACTTTATGTTGAAGTTGTCTTTATGTTGAGTTATCTAGTGTTGCTGTAACAAAGATATCACAAGTATCTTTAACTGTGGTTAAAAAAAGTGCTTTAACAAATTTATTCTCTCAGTTAGTTGTTAGATGTCATCAAGTATAACTCATAGAGACTCTCTGAACAACAGATCTGAACCCTGTCCTATCCTGTGCCATCCTCATCATCTCTGACATACTTGAGCCCATTGCAGCAGTCATTGTATCAATCCATCTTGTTGAGGGTCTTCTTCTCTTTTGCTGACCCTCCATCTTTCCAAGAACCATGTCTCTCTTCAAGAAACAGCCTCTCCTGACAGCAGGCCCAAAGTATGTGAGATGAAGCTTTGTCATCTTTGCCTCCAAGGAGCATTCTGGCTGTACTTTCTCTAAAACATATCTGTTCTTTTGGCAGTCCATGGGCTATTCAAAACTCTTCTCCAATACCACAGCTCAAAGGTATCAATTCTTCCTCATCCTTCTTCATTGTCCAGCTTTCAGAAGCATAGCAAGTGACTGGAAAGACCATGGCCTGAATCTAATGTGGTTTAGTCTTTAAACTGACATCATTGCTCCTCAGTATTTAAGAAGCTAGAAATTCAAATTCAGGGTGCAGTTCCAGGAGGCTTTCTCTTTCTGTGGGTACTGGAGGAAAGTCCATACCTCCTGCAGTATCTTCAGTGTGCCGGATGACGCTCGGAGATCTCCATGTGTCCTGGCCTTGCCCTGCATCAAAGAGCCACTCGTGCAAGGCCCTGTGTCCAAACAGATGCACTCTGCTCCTGGAAGTTATTTCTTGGTTGCACTGAAGTCCTGTGACTCTGCTTACTTCTCTGTCCTTGTATCTCTGTAAAACAAAGTGACAAAGGCCACACCCCACCAAAATTCCCCTTCTATCAGATCTCAGGTTGTGTATGTTATTTCCCATCATTTATCTTTTACTAACTGCTTGGTTTATCAGATCACAGGGGAATCATTATCAAATGTCCATATTATATCTTATATAGTTATTTTGGGTGGATACAAATCAATTTATGACACTGGTGAAATCCATACTGAAATCTTCATCAGTGTTTGTTTTTAGCAGTCAAAAACTGTACCACTTCCACACTGAAGTTTGTAATTAATAAAAAAACTATTCTTTCCTAACAAGCTCACAATTCCTAAATTCTTAACGTACAGGAAATAAAATATTATTTTCCAAAGTTCATCTTTCAAAAAAGAAGTGACGAAAGTACATTTATCTTTGCTTATAACACCAGTCTATGGTCCTAAAGGTGATTTTCTGATGAGTCTTGATGGTGCTAATGAGCAGATGCACAATCTCCTGGAGAGTCAGTCACAGTCAGTTTTGATGGGAGGGCACGTAAAACAACAATCAGCAAAAGCGGTTCATTTTTAACCTTGTCGGAGAGCCTACACTAGCACTAGCCTTTTTCTCTTACAGGCGGAGGTCATTAATTTAGAAACATGCAAATCAAAACCACAGTGAGATACATTTCACTCCGCTAGGCTAGCTGACAGATGAACTCTGCTGGTGGGGTTCATCAAGTTGTGCTGCCATCTCAAAGGAGGAGCCTCTGGAGGTTCAAATCTACCACTGGTTCCACCATGGAAAGATGGGCAATCTCCTTCTGTATGATTCCCAGCCTTAAAAAAATCTGCTAGAGGGTCAGTTGTAGGTTGGTTCCAACAGACCAGCAATGACTTAAGGAGAGCTAACAATAATTTGATTAAAAGGTAAAAAAAAACCCCAAACCCAAAAATACCACCACAAAACAAAACAAAACCTGACAACAAAATGAACAAATGTTGAAATGTTGTCAAGGAGATGGAGAAATTGGAATCCTCATTCCCACTGCTGGTGGGAATGCAAAATATTATAGCCAATGCAGCAAATAGCTGAACTACGTCCAAAAAGTAGTATTCCTGGAGCTCAGGTGGGTCAGTGGTAAAGTGGTAGAGAACTGCACTGGCAACGCAAAGGTAAGTGGGCTTAATTCACCAGCTACCTTCCGGGAGCAAAAGAGGCAACCTCCGCCTGTGTGATTTACTGCCTCTGACTTGAAGGTACACAACAACAACAACTATGCTATCAGGGGCCATCAACTTGGCTCTGATTTGTAGCAAACCTATGACAATCCAAAGAAACTCTGCCTGATTTGTCATCCTTGCCCCCTGTACTATGTTGCAGGTACTTGTCAGTCTATCTTGTCGAGTTAGTTTCTCTTTTTTGCAGATCCACTTTTTCAACTATGATGACGTGATCCACGTTACACGTGAGGCAGAGTCACACCGTCTGTGTAGCTAAGATGCACTCTTGCTGCAATTCTTTCAAGACAGATTTTGGCAGTTTGTGGCATATTCAATATCAAAGGCAGGACTTATTCTTTCATTTTTCCTTATTCTTCAACTTTCACATACACATGAGACATTTGAAAATGCAATGGCTTGCAGCAGACACATCTGAAGTCTCTAGGTGGATTCTGTTCTTTAGCACTATCAAGAGGTCCTTGGTAGCAGATTCAACCCATCGCAATACGTCATTTGATTTCTCTACTGCTGCGTCCAGGGGTATTGATTGTGGATCCAACTAAAACAAAATTCTTGATAACTACTTTTTTTTTAATCACAATGTTGTTCTAAGGATTTTTATTTTCTTTGTTAAGGTGTAATCTATACTGAAGGCTTCACCAATAAGCGTGTCAAGTCTTCAAGTATTTGCCAGCAAAGTTATGTCCTTTGCCTATCACAAGTCTTTCCCCAATCCTGATACCACATTCTTTTTCATATAATCCATTGCTTGGATTGTTTGTTCAGCATATAGTACTATCCAAGGACCTAGCAATTCCAACCCCAGGTATATGCCCAAGAGACTTGAAAACAGTAACACAAACAGATACATGCATATCAAGAGTCAACGCAGCATTATTCTCAATATCCAAATGGTGGAAACAACATAATGTCCATCAACAGACCTATGTATTATGCTGAGTGAAATAAATCCACCACAAAAGGATAAATATTGCATGATATCACTGTAGGATTGTGGTATATCTAAAATAGGTCTTGCTTGCTAAAGAGTTTGGGATTGAACAAGCATGAATGACTGACTCGCCAGTAACTCCCCCAGTTGCACAGTTAGCAGGGGCATTGAGTAGACTCTCTGCTAGCTAACAGGTACTGATTTACTGCCCTAATCTGGTTATCAGTTAGTAAATTCTCAAAAGCCTCAGTACTTCCCCCAAAATCCTTTCCAACTCTTTCACTTTCCTCTCCCTTCCTCCTATGTCCTCCTGGTAGCACAGATGTCACGTTCTTCTCTGTCAAATGTGTTAATGCTAAAACGAAGTCTTGGAGTGTGTGCAAATATAACCTAGGTAACTGTCAACGCTCCTTAGCTGGCCCTGGAATTTAATGCTATTTTCTTGTACATACTTTTCCTTCATTACAAGCCTTCAGTCTGATCAATCTGGCTTTTACTACCTCTTTCTGGAAATGGAACAAAACCTTTCCAGGAGAGTTTCAGTGCTACTTCACTGACCAGGACTCCAGCCTTGACCTGTGGCATTGTTCTAACTTCTGGCTTAGTGAGATACTATCACCCACACTGGAATAGATACATGTATGAACACCAAAGCTGATTAGTAGTTAGCAAGGGTGGGAGGAATGCGGAAAGCGGGGCCCACTGTTTAGGAAGCAGTGAGTTTTAGTTTATGATGATGGGAAATTTGGTAAAGATTATGAGGGTCTTATCTATAAATCATGTAATTGATATCAACCAACTATACACCTGAAAACGTTAAACTGGTCAAATGTTGTGTTATACATATATTTATAATTTTAAAATGTTTCTATATAATGTAATTACAACCTAGAATTTTAATTCCAGATAACTGCTCCCTAGGTAGTCACTGGATGGCTGTGGGAGAATAGTAATGGGCGTCTCACAAAGTCCTAAAGTTGCCGCCAGCTCTCAGAGAAAACGGAACTGAAAAGTGAGGCCATGCTCACGTCCCCTCAGAAGGCTGACACATTTGCTCACCCTCTCCTTTTCTTTCCCTCTCATCTATTAACTACGTACAACTTTTAACTGTTCTATCACTTTTTAGTATTTCTTCACCCTTCAGTACAAACTGTTTTGTGTCCTCCTGGTCTATGGTAGGATATCAATAGATAAAGAGATAAAAAAAGATCAAGACAGAACATCATAGAGCAGTGAAAAACTGACAAAAAAAGTTCACACTAGGGGGAGTCAGGGTAGAAAGGTGGGGGGCAGGAAGCTGCTGCTTGCTGTAAGTACAGTAGCACTTATTTGTCTTTTTCAATTGTATGAATATAGTATTTTAAAAAAACAAAGAAAATGAAACTAAAAACCAACGAACAAATAAAAACTACTATGAGCTTAAAAGAGAAAACCTCAGGGACAAACAGATGCCTTTTGGCCTTAAAACTCGGGACAATCAGCTTACATTGATAACAGTCATTAACTAAATGTTGTCTTAGTCCTAGATTCTTCCCATATAAGAGGCAAATCATTCACTATTTAGTACAGTCATGCATCACTTACTGTCCATGAATAGGATGTTATATGACTTGGATTATACAGACACTATACTGCAAACTGGTCCCGTTTTTGCTGTAACAACTTGAAAAAGCTTTGTGCCTTATGTTTGGTCCTCAATTTGTATCATTAACAATGTCTCCCATATCTGATATAGGCCATTCAACATGTTCAATAGCCTTAGAGCTTTTAGTGTCATTGATCTTGCAGAATTTTTTTTTATCCTTGTGATCATCAAGCACAATGTATATAAATTACAATCAACAGCATTCAGTGATTTTTCCATTTTATGTTGCTAAGTAACTTTTGTTTCACCTCCAAACTGACAATTTCTTTGCTCTTTGCTGTTGCACTGGTTTCCTTGCATCTGGGAGTCATGATGTGTGGATTGCCCGGCATAGTGATGGCTGGGCCACAGCTGAGACCAGAGTCCAGGCAGGGCTGAGCACCCTCTGTAGAAAGAGAATTCCGCCCAGCCATCCTGGAGGAGATACTGGATGCCCTCTGCAAACAGAAGGTTCCCCCAGACTCCCACAGGAGGGGATGCCGTGTCTGAACTTTGGTCTTGGTTTAATTGTTATGTTGGCAACACTTAAGTATAAGGGAAATAGAGCCCCTGGAGATAGAATGGTTTTATTATTATTGGCTTAAACGAAATAAAAACCACAGGGAGACTAAGAAAGGGGCCTTTCACAGTACTAAGCTGTGAGAGGACCTCTGCCTCAGCCTTCTCTTTTTCAGAATTCATTTCCTCGTGTCCCTGCTTTCTTTCTGCATTCAGTAAACAACACTGATGCACTTCACAGTCATATTTTCAAAAGAAATGGAACACAGATATATATACAGATATAGATATATAGATATAGATATAAATAATTTATATATAATGTTACATCCCCTGAGACAGTGTGATGCTTGAGTGTGGAAGCTGCTGCTTATGAGCTGAAGCATAGGCTTATGGTAAGTAGTTTAGATAGAAAGTACAGGACAGTCCATGCATAAGTCAGTAACATAGGTGTTTATTACGATTACCAAAACAGATGTGTCCTAGGCTATGGATATGCCTGGCGACAGAATTGTTTTGTATGTGAAATATTAAAAATACACACGCTATATATGGGGAGCTACTACATTTGCTACATTCTCGATCAAGATTTTGGGATTCTACTATAACCTGCTGGGACCATAGGCATGTGTGCGGTCAGATGCTGCCCAAATGGACATTATGTGGTGCATGACTGTACAGGCTGCTTTCAAAGAAGCTAGACCACATAAACCAACTTATTTTCATGTTATCAGATCAGATGGAACTGTGACCCAACACTTTTCAAGACACAAAGTCAAGTCTCATCTGTCGTGGAAACTGAGGATTACTCTTTTACGAGCTGAATGTAATCGAGCACCTGAGCCAAAGGGACAGATGTGGCTGATAGAAGTGAAATTACCTGAAGAAAGTCACGAAGAACTGTACCAGGTCCATAAAATTGCTGTGCTGCGAGAAGGCAATCTGCGAAAGAAAAACACACAGGAATCAGGGAGGCTGGAAAGCGGTGCGGCTCGAAACGGCCTTTGCGTTCCAAGGGTTAAATGAAAACCACATCTGACATTTGAAAGAAGACATTAGTGAAGCTCTTCCACTTAAAAACTGCCTCACAGCTCTGGTTTCAATTAAGCTTTTCTGTCTAACCAAAACATAACCCAAAAATGATATGCCGAGGCCTCAGCCCCCTCTGCGCTGACACGAGGTGAAAAGTCTCCCAATCTGATCCTGACTCCTACAATAAGACCCTAAGGGCAGTCAAGTTGGTACCTCCCAGCCTTGATCCCAGACAAAATGCTCTCCTTGTTTGTTTCCAGCTCCCCTTCTTGGTTCCACCTCAACACAGCCTCAAATTGTGCCTTTCAGGCCTTCAATATTTATGTAATCACTTCAAGTTGCTGCCCAATTTTTTTATTCCATCTTCAGTTTTGCTAAGTTGAGTATCATTTGCCGTCAGTTGAAATGGAAATAATTTTATTATACAATTAATAGTTTTTATAGCAAAGTTACAAAATAGTTCATCAAATCTAGGGCACCACTAACTAGGAGTCATTTTTTTATGTACTAAGGAAAAAACCAGTTAATTAAATGATAACATAAAAATCTTTAATTATCAGTAGAAAATACATCATGATTTTGGAGACCTTGGAAGGGGAACAAAAAGATATGGTCAGGATATTTTAAATATCGTTGTCTCGATATCACCTAGAACATATGCAGCACTTGCCAGAGGGTAAGGAGCTGTGATGGTGTTGTCTGCAGAAAGCTGTGGTGCTACCCCATCGCCCAGAGTCCCAGAAGGTCTGAATCCACCAGAGGCTCTGAGAGAGACAGACAGCTATGCAGTCTCCTCCCGCTGTGATTTACAGCCTTCGAAACCTGATGGTCACCAGAAGTTGAAAACAACTCAGAGGCTGTGAGCTTGTTTTTGAACCAGTTAGAATGAATTCGGATTTTAGGAAACATGCTCGAGTGTTGTTGAGTGGACTACAATTGATGGTGACCCTACTGCCAACAGATCAGAACCTTGCCCTATCCTGTGCCATCCTCACAATCTCTGATGCCTGCGATGCATTGTTACTGTGTCGATCCATCTTGCTGGGAGTCTTCCTCTCTTCTTCTGAATGTCCACCTTTCCCAGCAGTTTCTTTTTCCAAGGACTATGAGTGAGATGTTTCACCATCCTTGCCTTTCACCAAGCTTGCGCTTCCTCAAAAACAGATTTGTTTGCTCTTTGGAAGTGAATGAGGTATTAAGTTATCTTCTCCAACACCACAATTCAAAGGCACCAATTCTTCTTTGGCCTTCCTTATTCACGGTCCAACTTCCAGATGCACAGTACGCAAAAGAACATACCATGGCTTGGATCAAACACATCTTAGTCTTCAAACTAACATCCTTGCTCTCTACATTTTGGAGAGGTCCACGACAGTGGATTTTCCCAATGCATTACACCTTTGTTTGAAAAAAAAAAGTCTTTTTCCTTGCAACACACCTTTTAATTTCTTGACTACTGTTACCATGAATGTTGATTGTGGATCCAAGTAAAATTCAATCACTGACAACTTTAATATTTTTTCCAACTATTGTGATGTCTAGGAGTTAGGAAACATAGTTCTCAATTACTATTAAATATGGAGAGAATTGCACCAATACAGACAGTAAGTACGGCAAAGTTAAGAGAAATAAGTCTTGATCTTGTTTTCCTGATCCCAGTCAACATAACTGTCATCACAGCAACTCCATCTATGGTGCTTTCTTTACAGACTGACCCCAAAGAAGCAAAAGGAGAGGAGGTTTCTGCTCTTTCTGATCATCTAATTCTGACATTCCACAAATTACCTATTAATGACACAATATACTACAGTTGCTGTTATGTATTACGGAGTCAAACCGACTCATAGCTGACTCTCCAGATGGTTTTCAGAGGCAGTAAACTGTACAAGAGGAGACTGCCCATTTTTCTCCAGTGGGGAAGCTGGTAGATTTGAACCCTGTACCACCAGCGCTCCCTAAAATACTATAGGAAAAGGAATTTTAAAGTTTTGGGGACCTCTTTCATTCTTTAGAACCATAAATTTAAAGTTACAAAGATTTCCTATAATTGATATGACAAAGTCAGTCTTTGCTTTCCCTTCATTTACTGACATGGCTTTAAGCAGTCCCAAGTAAGAATGCTCTTTGAGAGAAAGCAAGTTGCAGTGAATGGGCCATGGGTCTCACAAAGGAAGCTTGTAATACGATCAACACAAGGTTATTTACTCTTAGAGAATGAAGACATTAATGGGAGAAGGAAATGGACTGGAGTTTCAGCTTTATTTACATTTTAATCTTTTAAAACATTATTATGCCCTCAATGTTTAGATTCAAAGAAGTCCATGACATGTATTTACTCACGGCTGGATATCAAAACGGCGTGGGTGCTAAGGCTTCTTTTCTGAAAATCGACCAGATTTCCCTGTGCTCTGGGCCATATCACACTCATTGAGGCAGCCCTCTCAGCACCAGGACTCCAGTCAGTCACTCTGACTAACATATTAGCCTGGTTTCTTGCTATAGCAGGGCCACACCAAGTTCATATCCAATTTCTAATCATAAAGAATCTCCTATAAATTGGATGTCTGGGTGGCTAGTACATAGACCCTGGTATTACTCGGGGGTCCCTTTTTAAAAAAGAAAAAACTCAAACAACTTATTTTATTATTTAGTGTGTGTGTGTGTGTGTGTGTACTGTCAAACTGCATTAGACTGGTATAGGAGGAGACTGTCCCTCCTCCAGCAGAGCATCTGGTGGACTCAAACCACACACCTTTGGGACTGCAGTGCAGCTTCCTCCCCTAGGCCACCAGACCCCAACCTCACATGGGTCCTTTTTGTGTTCATAGTTATAAGGTTGTGTAGGGACATAGAAGTTATAACATAAAAGTATTTATGAGTGGACTGACTACATGGAAACATCTATCCTTGCTTAACATCTGCACACATCCCACCCACCGTGCCAATCTTTGAAGAACTTACTGTTTAAACTAAGATATTTCTGAGTGTGAGAGAAAATGCTGTTAAGAATTACACTGTGACAAACATCAATTGAACTCTCCATACTCAGAGACTGCCACACCATTAGCAGTAAGATCAATCTTGCAAAAGAGAAAGATTTTTGTGAAAATGTGGTTGGACAACTGCTTACACAAGGCCAGTGACAAGGAGAACTTGTCAGATTTAGCCCTCCTATGGGAAAGGTGGAGGGTCAGGGAAAGAGCCAAAGATCCTCCACAAGATGGATTTATACAGCAACTCTAACAACGGTTTGAGCATTGCAGAGATAGTGCGGATGGGGCAGCATGGGGAAAGACTCGGATCTGCCATTCATACTATGAGTTCACTATGAGTTGTTGACGACTTGATTGTATCTAGCAAAAAAATCAATTAACACGATGCCGTAAATGACAGGAAATGTGTTTCTAAGCATGGCTGTCAATTTTAAAAGTGTGTGGCAACATGCTAAAGAAAGAATAAAGGAAGAAGACATAACAGGTGCTTTAAAACAGTCTAAACAGGATTAAGAGGGGATTTTGGGAAAACTGATGAGGCTTCTAGCCTGTCTTTAAAATCATGCTATAAACTCAACTTTGAAGTCAAAGATCTCATTACTGAGCTATTGCATCTCTAAGGAGCCTCCACACAGCTGAAGCCACATCTCTCTGTTTTGATCTACTGTCTGCTGAGAAGGGTGGGCAATCTCCTCCCATGAGATTAACTGCCTCTGAAAACCAGTTGGCGGCTCAGGTATGAGCTGGGTCTGACTTGAAGGTACCTCTTAGACCTTCTTCATACATTATTTATGATCTTTCCCCCCACTGACAATAAGATCAGGAGACAGGGGCTTTACATATGACTACTCAATCTCCAGTGTTTACAACGGAGAGTGGTGTATAACTTGTACAGGATATTTCCGAAATATGTGAGTATGACTATTGGCAAAACAATGACTCGTTCCTCTTGTGCCCTGTTTCTCCTCAAAAACACAGTAAGACAAAATTTTTCTTTTCTTCTAAAACTTGGCTCGTGACTGCAATCATGATTTACATTCCATTAACTGTAAGATTAAAAGACACATTTCTCCTATTGTTTGGCTTCCTCTTTCCAGAGGCTGTATTCCAACCAGACTTCTTTCATAATTTATGAAAATGCTAACGTAGATTTGTGGTGTTTTCCTGACTCTGACAGCGAGGAGGACTTCCTATATTAAAATCTATTTTATTCATTCATTCATTTATTTATTTAAAAAAATCTATTTAACATCAAGAAACAAAATATCAGATTAAAAAAAAATCTCATCGTAATTTGCAAATAATCAAATGTTCGTTGTTCTGCCTTTTAAAACGGTAAATAATATTCTCCACATTCTAGAAAATCATCAGTACTGCATTGGGAAAGTGTTGCTAGGGACCTCTCTAAAGTACTGAGGAGCAATGATGTCAGCTGAAAGGGAAAAGTGTGCCTGATTCAGGCCATGGTCTTTTCAATCTCTTGTAATGCATCTGAGAGCTGGACAATAGAAAAGTCTGACAGAAGAACTGATGCCTTTGAGTTGTGATGTTACAGAAGAGTACTGAATGGACTTTCAAAAGAACAAACGTGTATTTCCTGGAGAAAACACAGCCAGAATACTCCTTGGAGGCAAGAATGGTGAAGCTCCATCTCACATACTTTCAGCACGTTGTTAGGAGGGATGTTACTTGTAAAGAGACATCATGCTTGGAATGGAGAGTCATGAAAAGAAAGACCTCAACGAGGTGGAGAGACACAGTGAATGCAGCATGGGCTTCCAGTATGTCGGAGATGGTGAAGATGGCACCGCATAGGACAGGGTTCCTTATCTGTAGTTCACAGCGTTGCTATGAACTGTATTTAACCTGATGATGCCGGCGGAAGCGGCAGCAATAGCAACAACATCTCGACAGGTGCTTTCGAGGTGTCATCTTTCCATATTGGCTGCTAACCACACCGCTGGTTTGAGCCCACTGAGCAGCCTGTCTTAGAGGCCACCATGATGACTTCATCTCAAACACTTTTGGTCATGTTGTCAGGAGGGGTCAGTCCTTGGGGAAAAACAACATGCTAAATATATTTTGAGAATTATAAGAATAGGTGAAGGGAAAGACAATATGAATGAATGGATGATCAGACACTGTATTGTAATTAATGATATGACAATTAACAATATGACGCAGGTGAGGGAAATTAAATAATTTGTTTGAATTTATATTCAAATTTTGTAAATAAACTAGTAGAAAATTAAAAAAGGAAACATTTAAACACAGAAGAAGGGATGGAGGAGGAGGGAGAGAGACAGAGACAGGGAGAGGGAGAGGGAGAGGGAGAGGGAGAGGGAGAGAGGAACAAAGATTAATGATAAAAAAAAAAATGATTGATTTAAAACGATTTAAAAAAGCTCATAGTTTAAGACATCCTCCAGGGGCAGTTCTACTCTGTTAAATATGGCTTTCTGTTGTTGCTGTTACATGCCATCAAATCGATTCACAGCTGATCCTCTACTGGATTCTCAGAGGCTGTAAATCACACAGGAGGAGACTGTCTATCTCCCGAGGAGCAGCTGGAGGATTTAGATGAAGCACTATTGGGTCAGCAGTATAACTCACCGCTAAGACACCAGAGCTCCCTTAAGGCTGTTGTGTTGCTGTATGTAGAAGAGTCGGAACCAACTCATAGCTGACCCTCCAGTGTGTTTGCAGAAGCAGTAAACTGCACAGGAGGAGACTGTCCATCCTTCTCCCTTTGAGCAGCTGATGGATTTAAACCTTGTCCCTCTGGGATTTCACAGACTGAAATCAGAATTAACTCAGTGGTTCACAACAAAGATAGCATTTCTACAGTCCAATTTTGATTCAACTTTTACCCTTATTTTTAATTTCAGATCTAAAATGTTTGCTCTGCAACTGCAAACTTTTAACAAGTGATATTTTTAACTATTTTTTTTTTAACTCTCTTGTTGGCACAACCTGACCTGACCTAATATGAGGCTAGTCTTACTTATCCCCGTGTGGAAACATGTCTTTTGCTGCAGAAAGTGCAGTAGGTTGATGATTACTGTATGTTTGTGCTAGGCCCCTGTGGGTATGCATCATAAAATCAGAACAACACTAAGCTCAGAAGCCCAGCTCCCCTCCAGGGAGTTTAGACAGGAAGCTGCTGACTGTACTTCCCAAACCCTAATTCTGTGCTTCAGCTAAATAAGGATTTTCAGCCTGCTGTTGTGATGCACTTGGTAATTCTGTCCCCAGAGCACCCCCCTTACACCTGCAGTGTAATCCTCTCAGTCCTGTGCAGTTCAGTCCCAAAACTTCCTCCCTCATTCGGCGCTCGCCCCTAGGAATCAGTGGTCTCCCTCTGCACAATCTGAGAACTTGATCCATTCTGCTTTCAGGGTCTGCAATAATCAGATCATCATTCTCTACCTTGTACTACGGCTGTGTACACAGAGGCAACTAGAAAAGGGGATGATGCCTGTACTCATCTGTGAAGAAAGAAGAAGCAGGCAATTCCCCAAGTCCCACACAATAGAGAAATCTTTGTATTTTAAGAACTATGTTATGATTCTCAAACTCTCGAGGGCTTGTGACAAAGTCACAATTCCAGGCTCTACTCCTGTACATGGACTGCTTGTATTCACAGGCCACATTTAAGCAAAATCTGAGTCAAGGAATTATTTTAAAACATGTCTTTCCTCAAGCCTTTGTCTTAACAATTTTTTCAGTGTTTCTGAAACTCTACTGAAGAAAATATCCATCTCTTATTTGGAAAGTTTGGATTGTAATAATTTAACTGCTTTTCTGCCGCCGCCACCCCCTCCTCCCCCCTAAAAAGGGGATATAATGAGAGAGAGAGAAAAGTGCTTTGAAAGAGACTGAACTCAGCCAGGGTGATTCAGTACACAATCCCTCCTCACTTTCAACTGTAGTTACATTGCTATTTCCAGCCCAAACTCATGGGGTTAGTACCATGAGACTGGGAAGGGAATAGAGAGGAGGTTTAGGAGTTTCTAAAAGGGTCTGGCAATAGTGTATGATCTCTTGGCCATCTATGAACCAGGGTATTTGGAGCAGCAGACAGCAAATGAAGGTTGAAGGTACTTTGCTAAACCTCTAGATTAAGCTCAATGTCGAAGCTCTCTTATGTTCCTGAGAGAAGGAGTCAAATTTATCATCAATCATGGTGGCAGAGGCTGACAAATATAAGGAAATAAAAATATTTTGTTAACTACCATAGAACAAGTTCTTTCTAAATAACTATTTTACAGACGTCTACTATGTGCAAATCATAAAGCAGGTACTTCAGAAACAACGAATTGGTCAGGGAGTACAACTAAAGTGGACTCAAATTTGCCTTCATCTTCTCCCAACAACTAGCTGTTATCAGCATGGAAGGCAGGGAGGGGAGAGCAGGCAGCTGACTGCTCTGTGAGGCGAAGCCGTCTAGCTTTCCGTCAGCACCCATTCGGTTTTGAGAAAACCCCAAGTCCGGGTGTGTACCTGGCAGCATTTCTGCGGGCTGTTCTCACGGCTCTGGAGCCGCAGCTCCCTCAGCCCAGACCTGTATGCTCCTCGATTCTCCCCAGGAGGCCCGTCGCTGCAGACACCGAGGGCCTTGTGAGCGTCCACCTTCATTCAGACCAGAGACCATCTGTGGGGCCACGGGTGCCACATGGGTTCCTGGCTTGACTATGCCAACCTTGCCACACAGTCTGGTCTCTGTGAGGCAGCAAACCAGGAGAGGACGGATTCTCCTTGAAGAACTATGCTAGTCTAGAAATCTTTCCACTCTGGTCTCAGCACTGCCAAGGATGGAAGATTCTGTGAGCGCAGACTGAGTATATTCAAGCCCAGATCTAGTCCTGCTACCTCCTTGAGCTTTGCTGTGACACAATTCCAAAGACATTTTTTATACCAGTGTTTCATATTAAACTATGTTGAAATGACAGGTGCTGGTCTAGCGACCATTACTTGGTCTCACACACCCACCCAAAGGGGGTCTGTGCTGGCGCAGCAACAGTACACTGAAGCTCTGGCCTCAAGGTCATTACCACCACCACCTCATGCACTCCCAGTACACAAGAGAATGGACACTCACTACATGACCACCCCGGCCCCCGCCTCGACACCACTCTGTCCTCTTACCCACATTACCTTCCTGCTGCCTTTTCTATTGCTCTCTAAAATTCCTACTCCTTCGTGCTTTCTTACTCAGATCTATTTCCAGTCATCCTTTTCCTCATTCTCCAGAAGGCCTACTCTATTAAATATTTACTAATAATTTAAAAAAATCATCAGAGATGCCACATTCCTTCTTTTAGAACCCAGCTCCCCATGATCTGTTCCACATACAACACTATGCTGAGTGAATTTAGCCCCGCAAGGACAAATACTGTATAAGACCATTAGTGCAGAATGAGTATGAGGATCCAAGGGGGGAAGAGGGTGGAAGCAGAGGGATGGAGATGAATCATGGGGTTGTACAATTTGATGGGTGGGAGGTGAGGGAATTTGGAAGAATCTGGTATGAAAAACAATGTATTCAAATTTTGTAAACTAGTGTAATTTAAGAAAAAGGTAAAAAAAAAATCTTCAGAGCTACAGGTAAGGGGTGGAGATCTCGGAAAGTACCAAAAGGTCAATCATGCAAACCAAGGGTGACTGCCTCTCCTGTCTTCTAAGACTTCTTGCCAAAGCGCCCCATCTTGAACTAGGTGTATTTCCCGTTCTCCTGGTGCTACTTTATCACCAATGTGTTTTCATTATTACCTTTTCCCCCTTTGTGGTAGTAGTTATGTCTTGATTTATCCATGTTAGCTATCACCTGTTTCCTCTATAACAAGTGACCCAGCCCCTCTCCTCTCCTCACCACCAGCACAGTTAACACTGCTATTTTCAGGGCCTCTTTTCGTTTCTTTGCTCTTATCCTGACGGTGATGGAAAGATGTCAATGGACACAGGATATGGAGACAACATCCGTGAATGTAAGGAGAGGGTGCATGTTGCCCAGAAACCCTGAGGAAACAGGAGATAATGCAGCCATGGGCTGAGAGGCAGGTTCCTATCGCAGGGACCCAGGAGGAGAGCCCCAGGACCTCGGGTGCACTGCTACTTTGGGGAACTACTTTAGGGGTGTGAAGCCTGCAGGCTTTCTGGGATGCTTCTTTTGCTGTTCTCACTATAGGCATGGAGGCTGGGAGACAGTGAACTGATGGTAGTCATTTGCCTCGACCCTTCGTGACGGTTCAAGAGACTCTGGCTATGCGCTTAAAGTGCTCATTAGGGGCTAGAAAGTGGTAAAACCCCAGTGCATGTTGAGTGCTTTGAGAAGGAGAGCAGAAAGTCACTGTTGCAATGCACTAGTATCCACTGCTCTAGGCTGCAGGCCCAGCTGAGGCACATTCCTATAGAGTAGACTAAAGCTATATATGTGTCCACATTACTTGTTCCACCACCTATATTATTTCCTTCAATATGAAAAACTTTAAAAAGCACAAAGCTGTGCAACCTCCCCTCCCTCATGCTCTTGTGCACCCGCCCAGCACACACTTACGGAGTGCCTCACATTGATACACAGTATGCCACAACACCAACAAGGGGGTGCAGGTGGCCTAAGGGTCAGCGCTGTGAACCTAAGGGAAGGTGGTCTGAATCTACCAACTGCACCATGGGGGAAAGATGGGCACATCCCGTGCAATTGAGTTTGAGTTTTGAGGAAACCAAGAACACAGAAATATAAAATACACTCCTTGCTATTAACGAAATCCTTGTGCAGAGTAAAATCAGAGAAGCTGCAGAGGAATAAATGAGAAGAGGTCACTTTGGAACTGCTTAAGGACCATCCAGGTGAACCCCTTCCTGGGCTTCTGTGTATGAGCTCATTCTGAACTCCCTGACACAGGCCTGGCCTTTTCTCATGCACCCTTCCAAGTGCTGTCAGAATTAGCCTTCCAAAACAAAGATCTCTGGTCACTTTGCTTAAAACATCTTAAATGGCTTGCAATTTCTAGCTACAGTGCAAACCCTCAGTGGAACTCCCCAGGCTCCTCACATCAGCCCAGCCAGCTCCTTGCTCACAAGCAACATCAGCTTTGCTTGAATTTGGGAAGCCTTTATGTGACTTTTATTTTGCTGTTGAGAATATAAACTCAACAGTTCCTACATGTATAATTTAGTGACACTGGCTACAGTCTTTGAATTGTGCTGTTTCACCCTCACTCCCTTTCTAGCTGTTCCTGCCTCTTTACCATAAATCTACTGCTCTGTAAGGTTTCTAACTAATATTTCAAGTTGCTGTTGTCAATCTGACCCTACATATAATTTTTAAAAGATTAACACTCAAGGTAGACTTTTAAAAAAAACTAGGTAATCTAAACTTTGTTTAGTTTTAAGAAGACTTTGGAGATATTTTCAGTTTAAGGTATAAAAAAGAATTTTAGGGAAAAAGTTTAGAGGTTTATCCACTCTCCCCTCAAGTAGCTCCAAAACCTCTACATTCCATGAAAATGTTCAGTGATGTGCTTGCTGCATTTCCCCAACTTGGATCAGGATTCTTCTTTGGAAATCTTCAACCAAAACATTTAGTAATAGTGTGTTATGTACTATCATGTCAGAATTGATCCATAGCTGACCCTCTGGATGGTTTTCAGAGGCAAAAAATCACATGGGACGACACTGCCCATCTTTCTCCTATGGAGCAGTTGGTGGATTTGAACTGTGTACCTGGAATGGGAGCTGCCTACTATCCAGTTCTGGTCCCATGGCAAAGAAAGCAGTTAGTTGTTCATGGAGCTTGCTGGTTTTTGACAGTGATTTGTCATTCCCTATCCTCATCATGGGCCTCTCCCATTGTATGTTCTTCAGGAATGGGCTATGGTGTGGCCTTTCCCACACCATATGAGGGACATAAGGCGCTTCCCCCGTGCCTCTCTTGGGTCCAGTCCATGAGTGCACACTCCTAGTATCTAGCATTTGACATGGCCCCAAGGTCCATGCTGACTACTCATCTCTGGGCTCTACACCAGAAAACTGGCTGAGGTTCCAGGTTATGGAGATCAAAGAGGAACTGATCCCCGCCGTAGGTGGGCTCACTCATGGGGTCCAGATGAAACTCCAGGGAATGATCTGAGGCATTTGAAAACTGAGAAAAAAAGTCAACAACACAAGTGAAAGAGGAAAGGAGATTTTCAAGAGAAAGAACAATAATAGTGATCATGAGGGAAAACCAGGAGGTCATATAAGATGCTTAATGTCACTTACACAAAGAGAAATTTATCTCTTTTGTTCTAAATACATTTTATATTCTTATAAATCTTAACACTATTTAAAGTACAGATATAGAACACTAGAAGGTATGTAAATGTATTACATGATGATGAGTATGTTAAAAATACATATGACTTTACACATAATAGCCAAAACCTGAAAACAATCCAAAAGTCCATCAAATGATGAATGGGTAAAAAAAAAAAGCCACTCTCAAAGGCCCACATGCTGTGGACCAATTTATATGAAAGGTTCTGTATAGGAAAATCCAGGGGCAGATAGTGGACTAATGGCTGGACGGGTCAGAAGAGGGGAACTAATGGATAAAAACTAACTAGTGGGTTTCTTTTTGGAGTGGTAAAACGTTCTAAAAATGCACAACACTGCATGTAAAAACGAGTAACTGAAGTGTGTTCTTTAAATGAGTGAATTTTGACACGTGAATTGTATCTCAATAAAGGAGTGATAACAAAAAGCAAATCTGAGTCAACACAAGTTTCATACCTCCCTTGCCCAGTACAGCGATCCTGATGTTACCTATAAACATAGCTCCAAAATTGAAATGAATATCTCAGCTCTCATTGTAAATTCTGTGAACACTGGCCTCTTACATAAAATAGATTAAAAACTCAGCATGAACAGGGGTTTAATATTAGTTCCACATTATAATAACAACCTCTGTTGCAGAGCCAGGAACAGGCCAGAATTCCGGCTCCACCGCCCATCTTCCCACCTCATACAGAAACCTCTGCCTGTCCATTCTCTATCTTGAATACCAGGCCTCCCAGATTATGGGCAAGGCTGAAGGAGCAGAGCTCCTGCTTCTAGGGGAGGGTGACCAGGAGAGCTTTCAGAAGTTGAGGCAGGAGGAGGGAATGCTCACCCACATGAGCGATGGACCAGAAAACAGGCACAACTGGCCCAAACACACCCATCGCTCTCTGACACACCCATCACCCTCCAACACACAGGCCTTTTCAGGCTGGATGTTTTCGGTTTTTTTAAAAACTACATATACAAAGATTTTTTTTTCCTAGTTAGTTTCAAATTCCCTCAGTTAGAAGTTAGAGGGTTTGATCTGTTCCTAATTATGGAAAAGAATCCTGGAAGTGATTCAGAGCGAAGAAACCTGCGTTTAACATTACCATTTTAAAGCACAAATGTTTACATGACTCTTCAAGCACAGATTTCTATTTCCTCAGTTACTTTGCTTTAAAAAAACCAAACAAACCAAAAATGAGAGTCAAAGGTAAAAAGGCTTTTTTGTCTGCATTAAAAGCCAGACTGAAACTTAATTCAACAGTTTTACTGCACTATTTTGGTATTTTCCTATTCTCTTCCCTAAGTAAGCCTCTCCATTTTTCACTGAATTGGTACACTTTTTAAGTCTGTATGTGTATTTAAGAGCTAGACTCGATCAAGAAAAGCTAAACTCTGGGGAAAAGAGGACATTAAACACGTGCACCCTGATTTGTTGAGACCCCCACCGCTTCTTCCAGGCCCACCCTTCCCGCAGTGCACATCCCAACACAGAACCAAGGTCTCCTGGCCTCTCCCGAGCACCCTGAGCAACGTGATGTCACAGTTCCAGCCACACTGTTGGTGGACACAGCTAGTATCTGTACCAAAGAGCAAAAAGATACATTTCAATAGAACTTACCCGCTTTTTCAAGGAAAGCTTGGCATATTAAAGGGTGAGTATACCACCATTTATTTTCAAAAGTGCTCCTGAATGCAGCTTTCATAAGTGGACCGAATCCAAGCTAGAGATCTAGCCCAGGTAAAGCTCACCAAGAAACCAAGGAGAGAGTCAACATCTCTTTGACTCTTATACTTAGAATCACTACTTTTCTTAAGTTTGGGAAAGAGATCCTTTGACAAGGAAAGGCTCTAAAAGCATTTCAGTGACTTTCAGAGGGTGGAGCAACAGGGCACTGGGAGGAAAAAAAAACCCACACCAAACCCCAAACCAAACTAGAACTTGGCATTGGCACCAGCCCGGCCATCTCCAGCACAAAAGCCTGTTTATATGTACAGAGCCCTCTTTCCAAATGGGAAAAACTTCAGGAGTGTAAGTCAAGATTTTCTTTCACTCACTAAGAATTTTAAAAAACATCATCAGTTTTGAGCTACAAGCAACAAAGCTTAAAGCTTAGTTGGGTTCAGAGCATATAAGGCTGCACCAGTATGAAAACAATGTCAACTTAAAACGAGTCAGGGCATACTGATATTTACTACCACTCAAAATACCTTGCACACAAATAATTGAGCAAGCTGAAATGATTTATAACTTAGTAGCTGGATATTGTAAATTATACTGACTGAAATGTCTCTGGGGTCAATCCCTGCAAACCCCAACCCAAACATAACCAAACAGGCAGGAGGCTAAGATGGTCCTCAAGAGGCCAACAGCCTTGAGTGAAGGTGGGCCCTTTAATCAGGTGAGTCCTTTTCAAGGCAGGTCTAGAGATGAGAGGCAGGAAATGTCAGGGCGATTGCAAGCTGCAGATGTTCTTCTGGACTCAAAGGAGTAATAGTTCTGCCTAGAAAGAGCTATATGTCAGGGCTTGTTGATGCTGAGAGGGCTCCCATGTGACAGCAAGAAAAGTGAGGACACAGAATTCTTCTAGTAACCAGTGTGCCTGGAAGAGGACCTCAGCCTCAGATGAGATTGCAGCCCTGGCAATTTCAGCCGATTTCAGCCTGGTGAGGATGGAGCAGTCCATACATATTTACTAGAACTCTGTTAAGCCCTGCCTGGACTCCTGATTTACAGGGCTGATGGCTCGTAAGTGGATATTGCTTTATACCGACAAGTTTGATATAGTCTGTTATTCTGAGAAAGGCAGTGGGAGTACTTAATTCCTGAATCACAATCCCCACCAACAATATAAAAGTGAAAGCAAAAATTTAACATAAGGCGTGTGTGTACGCCAGGATCCTTGGTTTATAATGTATAAAACAACTACGGTTGTAAAGGGATTTCCTAGGTGGGTATGGTTATTAGAGGGGACACTGGTTTGTCCATTGAATTACTAAACTACTATTAGCTCATGGATGAGAAACAGGCTTGGCAAAGTGAGGTGAACGACCACATAAAATGAGATGTCAGGTAGCTCAGCCCAGGACTCGGGTCGGCTGCATGAACACTGGTGAGACAGCGGAAGGCCTGCATTCTCCCTGGATCTACTCTCACTAAGTCACTCACACATCATAGTACCTGAACACTCTGAAGTTGAACACAGGTGTTTAAATATCAAATGCTACTGTAACAGAAATACCACAAATGGATGGTTGTAACAAACAAATTTATTTTCTCAGAGTTTCTCTCTTGTTTTCACTGAGCTGGAACCAACTAACTCACAGGTGACCCTCTGAGTTTGCACAGCTGTAAATCGCACAAGAGGTGACTGTCCATCGTTTCCTCACAGTTTAGGTTAGATGTGGAAACTCAGGGCACTGGCACTAGAGGAAAGCATTCCACTTCTGCTGGCTCTCGTGGAAGGTTCGTGTCTCTTCGGCTCCTCTGCTCTGGATCCATGGAGATCCCGCATGTCTTGGCAACAATCTTCTGCATTTCTTCTTTGCCTGCTTGTTTAATCTCTTGTATATTCCAGAGAGAGCAACTCAAGATACAGGGAAAAACCCATAAAACCTCACTGCTGTCAAGCTGGAACTGGTAACCGATTCACAGCAAACCCTCCATCAGGTTTCCAATCTATAATCCCGAGAGGAGAATGCACTTCTTTCTCCTTGGGTGAGGGTGGTGAGTTTAAACGACTGGACACCTGCTGGCTGTGGGCTAGCAGCACGACTCCCTAAAGCCCCAGCGAGTGGAGCTCACTTAAGGTACACTTTACACTACATAGCCGCATCTACATAACAGAGGCAGTCTATTTCCAAACATGATTCTAGCACTTATTCTGAGTCAGAATTCTTTTAACTGTGAGTTGAATGAAAGTTTACAAATAAATTGGTTTTACATGCACTCATTTACACATATTTATTCCCCCTTCATCCCATATGGTAGATCCCATATTCCACATTGTTAGCTTCATCGAGAACCTACTCTTAGCTGATGCATTCAGGAGGCTGGAGATTGCCCACCATTCTCCTGAGGAGTGGCTAGTGGATTTGAACCACCTGAGGCACCACCTTGAGGTCAGCAATGCAACTTCCCATGAACCACACCATCAGAGCTCCCTACCACAGGCATTAGAGGGTAGAATTTATAGACAGACATATTTTAGGGGCATACAATCTTTAACAAAAGGTATATGGTTTCTCAATTGTTCCTATCAAAACAACGAGTATCAGAGAGAAACAGCAGTTAACATGGTAAGGAGAGATCTGGGGCACATGCATAGTGGAGAAAGGTATATGAGTGAAAATACTTTTGTTCAACTACTATTCCTTCAGAAGTAATTTTCCTCTATTTTAAAGATGAAGTCTACTGTGCTTTGGTGGTTAGAGTCTATAGCACTCTGGTGTCCTACTGGGTAAGGAGCTATTCTGCCAACCCAAGCAGACAGTTCAAATCCACCAATTGTTTGATAGAAGAAAGAAGAGTCATTTTCTCCCGTATAACACGGTCACTGAGAATTCCCTGGAGGATCAGCTATGAGTCGATTCTTCCTCCATGGCACATTAACGTCAGCTGCACCATACATGCTAAGTAGGTGTTCTTGCTTATGGTTCCTAAATGCAGTATTGGTCAACAGTAAGGAAATTATAGGCCTAAGAAGCTGGGCTTACACTGTACCCTAGATTGCTCACAAGCTTTATCAGGGACTCAACAGAGCATCCTGGAAAACATGACTCTTAAGAGGCTCATTTGAAGTTGGAGAAACAATAAAAGGGGCTACAAATCAGATACATGTTGAGTATTTTGACCTGGGAGTTTTTTAAAGCAACTGAGGGCAAGTCTCTCCTATGTACTGTGAAGCTGGCCAGATTCTCAGGTGACCTCTCCTGCCAGACATTAGAACTACGGGACAAGAACTGCCAGATACCCTGAAGTATCTATTTTAACTTTTTTTTTTCCTAAGAAATATTCACAGTCACCCAAAATAAAGGCCACATTTCTCCGTTATCCTAACTGCCAGATATAGATGTTTTTGGCCAAAAAATACAGAGATATCTTGTGGCAGCTTCCAACTATCCAGAACAGGCTCACTGCCTTGCTACTTACAGCGATTCTTCCAAGTACAGCACAGATGTGATATCTGTTAGCTGGACTAAGAGAATGCTGTCCTATAGATGATGACCCTCCTCCTGACGGCACCAAAGGACAAAGTGGCCATTCAGGTCAGGAATGCCAATGCTTAGAATTTTACAGGGAGAAATACCTCGCAACCTATTAAAGCCATGTTATTCTAGGTGTCTAGTGCTCATTCCCAAACCCATGCCTAGCTAATACAAGTCCCCAGTGACAAAATACTGCGGTGAGCAGTAACAAAAACAGTCAGGCAGAGGGCACATGGAAAAACAAAGGAAACAAATGCAGAGAAGGAATGACAGGACTGGGGAAGTATGGAGCCTAGAAACCTTGAAGTGTGTTCTGAAGAAAGTAACTGGGATGCTTATTATAAAATAAGACAAAAATTTCTAAATGAAAACCTGCATGAGCTGGTATGAATATAAGGGATATAAGAGGTTAGAAATAGAGAGAAACCAGGAAAACTAGGTGATAAATTAGCCTAAGAGGCATCTTCTACCTTGGGGAGAGGTTGATAGCTGTACATGACATGGGAGGAGAAAAAGAATGACGTCTCTAGCTTACTGAATGTGGGAGGGGCTGCATATATGGAGATTCCTACAGAAAGTGAGAGTCAGAGGGCTCTAAGACACAAGAGCCTGCAGTTAAAAAACTCAGGAACAGGGGAATGGGAACCTGTGAAAAAGGATCTGCAAAATTTTTCGATACTGCATTAAATCTCCAGATCACCTTGGGGCAAATCTGCCTTGAATGAGGAGCTCTGACCTAATCTCGCAACGTGGTACAATTCGTTCTTTTAGTCTTTGATAGAGGCTGTACCCATTTTCTAGATTTATAACTAAGTGATCAATTTTCTTTGGATTGTTAATTCTGTTTGTAACTTCAGTCTCTATGTGGTTTAGCAGGATGTAGAAATGTCAGAGATTTGTGTGCGTGGCTCCTCTATTCTGTGCTCCCCTCAAATTCACTTAAATGAGATTTCTTGGGACATACAATCACGTTATCTACAAACAGAACGGTTTCCGTTTTCTTTTTCCAAGGTATGTCTTCATATCTTTTTGTGGCATTATCAACTCAACTTATTGTCACTGAGTCAGAACAGACTCACAGTTGATTTCTGGGATGTTGTAAAATCACACTGGAGGAGAGTGACCATTTTTTCCTCCCTCAGAGCTGCTGGTGGATTTGAACCACAAGAGGCACTGCCTTCTGGTTGGCAGTCCAATTCCCTACAGACTATGCAACAAGAGCTTTCTCCCTGCCTGGTGTCCCTGCTGACTGGTGCCACCGAGTTGAAATCGACTTCTAGCTGACTGTCTGGCGGGTTTTCAGAGGCAGTAAATCACATGGGAGGTGAATGTCCACCTTTCTCCCGTGGAGCAACTGGTGGGTTTGAATACAGTGCCTCTGGGTTGGCAGTGCTGCTCCTTACCACTAGGCCATGAGCACGAGCTCCCTTCTTGCTTCATGGTGCTTGCTACATCTCCCAGTAGTGTTAACTGTGGCGACAGTAGGCATTCTTGTCTTATTATTTTTATTAGTGGGAACACATTTAGTTTTTTACTAGCAAGTAAAATGTTAGCTATAGGGCTTTTGTAAATGCTCTTTGTGAAACTGAGGCAATTTTCCACTATCTCCAGGTTTCTGAGTGTTTTTATCATAAATGGTGGTGGTTGTTAGGCGCCATCAAGTTTGTTACATGACTTTTCTGCCTCAATTGTTATGTTCTTATAGTGTCAGAAAAGGTTCTCTTCTGTTAGGTCACATTTTTCCACCGGTTAGCAAATCGAGCTTTTCAAGAAGCTCCTTTTTGGATTTGTGCCTGTTGCTGGTTCTAGGTCGCAGGCTTCTCTGGCGTTCCATACAGGCTATCTGAAAGGCAAAAAGTAAATCCAGAGAACTCACAGCTTTGCCATTTCTCAAGTTTCGAGGTCCCTAGAAGTCCACTTCCTTCCTTCTACTTTCCAGTCTTCCTATGCTTGTTGTGTTACATCCAGAGGTTTATTTTAAATAAAGGAGGGAAGACACGAGGGGAAAAAAGGACTACTCTAATTTGGTTGGGATTGTAAATTCCAGACTTACATTATAAAAAAGAAAATACCTTCGTGAATGAGTTAAGCATCTAAGGAGTCAAACAAGAATTCAAAGTAAATACCCCATAAGAGAGAGAGCAGAAATAAAACAAGTAAGTGTAAAAATTAGTCTATTGCCTAACAAGCTAATAGTAAGGAGAAAAGTGCAACAAAGCCAAGAGTTTGTTCTCTGAAAAGATATAACACACTAAATTCAAGTGAGATTACTAAGGAGCTAAGAAAAAATAACCCGTAAATAATGATGAGGGCTGGAGAAGAGTTACATGAACACTGACGTCACAAAGATTAAAGAGCAGTGTGAACAGTTTAATGTCAATACATTTGAAAAGAAATGTAATAACGAACATTTAGGGAAAAAAATTATCAAAAGCAAAACATGTTGAAAGAGAAAATATATTAAAAGATTAATAAAGAATTGAACAAATAGCTATAAAACTAAACAAACAAACAAACACCTTCGCAAATAAAATACCGAGAATCAGATAATTTCAAGACGCGGGTAATGGTAATCTTTTACCTTCTCTTCCAGAGAAGTGAAAAAGAGAAAGGAAATACCTTAACTTATTATCACTTACTTTAACCTTGCTATCAAAGACATTATAAGATAGTAAGATAGTACCAGGCTTAGGAGCAGGAGTGGCGTCCACTTCCGAAATAGCTTGTCTCAGGAAACTCTATGAACTTGGAGAAATGATGAAAGTTATACTTCATGTCTTTTTAAAGTTGAGATCTTTCATTCACAGGTTTGGTATGAGTCATCTATGACTCAATGGCACTTACAACAACAGAAGAGAAACTACTGAACATTCTTATTCAAGTAATAGATAAAATCCCAGCAATAAAGAAAGAAAAATAGAAAAAATATATTAAAAAATGTATCTTATCCTAGGAATACAGATGATTCCCAGGCTCCTGACTTGAACAAGAGGAATGGTGAGATAGAACAAGCGAGAGCAAGAAGTTTGTAAGTGCCCAGGAAGAGAAATGCAGGCTGCAGCTGAGAATCTGAGAATGCAGGTTTGGGAATCAAGTGAAAGTTAGGCTGGAGAGAGAGCACTGAGATGACCAGTATAGAAATAGTAACACAAGTCCTACTAGTGGGATGACATTATCCACGGGCCCTGAAGACAAAAGAGGACCAAGGCCTGAATCAGAGACAACCTCAATGTTTAAGGGAAAGCGTTCCCTGAAAAGACTGGCTAAAAAACACCAGGAAAAGAAAAGAACCAGGAATATAGGACTGATTCCAATTCTGCAACGAGAAAAGTGGATCAGTGATAGGATAGGATAGGATATCACTGGACCACCATGACAGAGCAGTTTCAGGCTGTGGTGTTAGAAGAACCCAGACTTCTGTGGGCTGATGGGTGAAGAGATAAACAGAAAAAACATGGTCAATGCTCACAAGTCAACTGGCTGAGGAGAGAAGTAAAGAATGCGCAATAGCAAAGGGAAAGGGAGATTAAAGGACGAACAAATCTGTAGACTCTATCCACTGGAAAATGAGAGGGTGAGAAAAACAAACACCCTTCCTAGCTCCTCCACATTCTAGAAAGAGAAACATTGACTGGTTTTTGGTCATAGTCCTAAGGCAGGAACACATCATAACCACCAGAACTAGTTTCAAACCTGTCCTGAATAACAGTAACGACTTGCTTTGGTTAACCATGTTTCTGAAAGTTGACCACACAGCAACAGCTTCAGTTCAGGGACCACACTTTCCCGAAAGTTCACCCGTTACGGAACCACATCTGCCTAAAATGAAGAGGTCACATAAAAACAATCTGCGGCATGAAGAGGTTACTTGGTTTCTCTAGGTGCCAGGCTGATGCTGGTCTAGCAATAAGGCCTCTAATATTACACAGATCTTACGCTGCTTCCCTCTGTACTCCATCACACCCTTCCTGAAACACAGAGAGCTCTACTTCTGGGTAGGTTTTCACATGGCACTTGCCACATTCAGGTTGCTCATATATATGTGTGCTTGTTTCCTTTTGTCTTGGTCACCCCAGAAGTGAAGCTTCTTTTTTGTAGCCCTACAGGCTTTTAAATGGCAGATGAAAAAATGAATGAAGTCTGTAATGATTTAAATTTGTTATTGCCGACTTACTTTCAAAAAGGTGTTTAGGTTTCTCTCTTAAGCAAGTGATTTAAGCCATCTCTATTAGAATGTTCTGTATGGTGTTTATGTGCTTAATATTACTCCACTATCATAGGCATCACAAAGGCAAAGCAACATCTCATTTTCTAAAAGTTCCAAATAAGAGAACCAAGTTTTCTCTGAAGAGGTTTTACCACCTCTGTACATATGAAGTTGAAGAATATTTCTTACCTGAATTTTGATGGGCCAGGTGAAATTACTGACATAAACAAAGAAAGTAATATTTGGGTGGTTTCGAAAATCAAACTTCTCATTAGAGAAGCTATCTTTGTACTCCTTAATGTTGGTTTTTGAAACAACGGGCATTTCTTCTCCAGCCTGCGTGCCAGCTGTTGAGGGAACAGGGGGAGAAATAGAAGAGATATTTATTGTTACTTTTATTTTCAGATTAAGAAACCAAGGTTTATCAATATTAAGTAATTTGTCTCAGGCTACACAACCAGAGAGCAGGAGAATTGGGATTTGCAACTGGACAGGCTGATACACAAGCCTAGATCTCAACTTCCCACACTCTAACAGGCCACCTTTGGAACTGAAAACACAGCTAGCAATAAAATATTTTTAAATAAGCTATTGCACTAAATCTTCCAACAATAATTTCTGGCACCCGCTTGGCTGTGTTGCAGACCATCCTATTACCGGATCACTAACCACCCCTCACTTCTTGACTACTTGTGGTCTACAGTCTCAACACAACTGGATAAGAAGAGGCTTGCGGGGCAGTCAGTTGTCTCTTCAGTGATGAGCTGCAGTAACACAGCCTCACTGACTTGGTATTCATCGAGACAAAGAGAAGGAAGCCTGTTTTCACGAGGAGTTAGTTTTTTAATTGTTTTTTGTTTGTTTGTTTGTTTAGCTTGTTCTATATTTGGTAATTCGTACATATTTTGGTTTGTAACATTTACAAGGAGGATCTAGAGAAGAACTAGAGAAGCTGTGTCTTTCTTTACCTGAGAAGCTGGCAGCCCAGGTGATGTTAAGGTTGAAGTTTTTGGAGGCATTGATGAACATGTCCAAATCTCTGTTTTGCTGATGAGAGAAGCAAAGAATTAAAAATTAACTATGTATAACAACTTCTAGATTTAAAATAAAATGAATTAAATCTTAACTATTCACAACCACCTTCATTACAAATACACTACAATAACAGAAGAGAAACTCATTAAAGTTAGTAAAATTCCCAATCCATTTTCCCTAATACAAGAAATATGTTCTAAAGCACAAGAAATTTCATGCTTTATCAAATGCCTAAGTCTACAAACCAATAGCTTTTAAGAAAACCTTCAATCTACAGTCAACTGATTTCTGACAAGTTTGTTAAATCCATTCCATGTAAAAAGAAGAATCTTTATAATAAATAAATGGTGTTTGAATAACTAGATTTCAACATGCAGAGGGATAACAGGATCTATGCTGGTATAATGGTGTTGAGTTAATTTTAGAAATGAATTACCTAATATAAAAACAAAGATAGCAAAAGATAAAATAGAGGGGTTCTTATAGCAATAAAATACGTTTACTCATAAGAGACTTTACCAAAAAAGTGAAAATATAAGCTACCAACTGGGAGGATATCCTCCAATCTGATAAGAATCTACCAATCAAAATACATATAAAAATTTTCACCCATTAACAACAAAATACAAACTAATATAGCCATACAATGGGCCAAAGAACTTGAAGAGATATTTACCATAGATGACATTCAAATGGCCACTAAACGCATGAAAGGAATGCCCAATGTCATTAGCCACTGAGAAATGTAAATCAAAACCATCATGAAAACTCTTTCACATCTACAGAATACCAATGGCAATTAGCTGGGCTTTTTCATATGCAAACAGCACAAGAAAATGTACTAGAAAAAGTATTTTGCAAAGGGAGACATGAAAGGTGAAGGTGCCACTAGCCCATGACTAGCAATTTATTTTATGAGGTTGTTGTTACATGCCCTCGAGCTGGAAATGACTCAAAGCTGACCATCCAGCGAATTTTCAGAGGCTGTAAATTGCACAAAAGATTGTCATTTTCTCTTACAGAGCAGGTGGTGGGTTTGAATTTCATGTCTTTGGGTTGGCAGCAAAACTCCTTAACCACTAAGTCCCAGATATTTTAATTAGAGATTTAAAACTACTTATTTTTTTAAGTCATCCTCAAAAAGGGTCTTTTAACTTTAATTCCAATTGAATTGTGTCCTCTCAAACTAATAAATTCAAACCTCAATGCCTACTGTTATAATTTCAATTGAAAGCAGGCTGTCTTAGTTATATCAATAAGGCAGGATAATTTGATGGTATGCCTTCAGGCCACCTGTATATCAAACACGCAAACTAACAAGTAGAGATGAAAAGAGGCTGGAACTCATATCAAATGAAGAACAAGATTGGAGCCAAGGACCTTTCTCTAAAGCCAACCAAGAAAATGCTTTGCCTAGAGCCCTGAATTTGCACTTTTTGCTTCCTAAATGGTGGGCAAATCAACTTCTATTATAGCAGCACTGGTGAACCAAGACAGAATTTGGTACCATGAAACAGGGGGTGCTGCTCTAACAAATACCTAAACTGCAGACATGGCTAGAAGTTTTAATGTGCCTTGGTGTAAAAACCTAGAGGGTCTTGGAAAGATTATTGGTAGAAATGAGGGCAAAAAAGGTAAGTCTGGTGAAGGCTCAGAGCGAAGTGAGGACAGCAGTGGAGAAAGTTTCTGTCATGTCAGAGAAGATACATGGCACCAGCAACATAATGTTACTGGAAATACGAACGTTGATTTGGCTTCTGATAAGGCTTTAAAAGAAAATGGTGACCATGTGACTGGACAATGGTAGAACATGTTCAAATGTTGGTGGACAGCAAAAGTTACATAAAAGATGAACTTGGAAATGTAGCTGATATTTCTAAATAAGACTTTTAAAGGGTTGTATGGTTTTTACTTGTTGCTTAGAATGAAACATGAAAGGAAAGAAATGGATTTAAAGATGAACTGTGCAAAATGAAAATAGAACTTGGAAGATTTGGAAAATTCTGTTGTACATCTAAGGAAATATTCACCAAGGATATGGCTACATAATCTTTTGTGGAAGAGATCAGTCCTCTGACTAATGCACTTGACCAAATCCACCATGGGAAGCCTATCAGCTTAGATTGAAAAGGACAGAGAGAGGAGGAAAGAGGTTGTCTGTTGTTATGATTCTATAGGCAGAAAACATGTCAAAGGAACAACATCAGTTGTCCTCCAACAAATGGAGCACCTCTGGGGTAGTATGAAGATTCCAGACCAGTTGGAGGAACACAGAAAGCAGAACTGCATTGGTTTCAAATGGCAGACACTTGGCCTCTTAACAGTGTGGGGTACTGACCAGAACTGAAGACGCTGGGCCTCCAGACTGAAGTGGAAGAACGTGGGCTTCCTGTGCTGAGGAGGGAGGACATTCCAGAGGCTTGGAAAGTGATGCTAAAAGTAAGGGGCTTCTACTCAGAGTGTGGACATCAGGGTCATTGTCCAAATAGTCTCAAAGAACAGAGGAAGAACAAGCCTTGGGAACCAATGCAATTTGTTCTACTGGGCTTTTCTTGCTTAGTGTCCATTATCCTTTCTTTTCATCCAATTTCTCTCATTTGTAATGGAAATGTATACTTTGCAACTATTCCATCATTGTACTTTAAAAATAGATAACCTCTAGTCCAGAGTTCTTCAGTTCCCAGATGAAGAAAGATTTTGCCCAAAGACAGAATACATCTGAAGTCTCATCCATATTTGATTTACATTATCCAGAAAATGAAATTTTGGACTTAGGGCTGATTTTATGACTTTTAAGATAAGTTAGCTAGATCAATGTGTTTTATTTAAGTCGAGGACATGAATTTTGAGATGGATGTGTGTCAAAGGGCGCAAATTTACTGACTGAATTGTGTCCTCCAAATATGTGTTACAAATCCTAGCCTCTTACTGCATGGTATAAAATTAGGAAATGTGGGTTGCAGGATACATCGGGGTTGTATCCTTTCACCACACTTCTTCACTCTTTATGTAGAACAGATAATCAGAGAAGCTGTACCGATGAAGAAGAAAGCAGAATCAGGATGGAGGAAGTCTCACTACCAACCTGTGATATGTAGATGACACAGCTTGCATGATAAAAATGAAGGCGACTTGAAGTACTTACTAGTGAAGCTCAAAGACAACAGCTTTCAGTACAGATTACATCTCGATATAAAGAAAACAATAATCTTCATAATGGAACCTACATAATTGATGTGTGCCACCGAGTCAGAAATGACCTATAGCTGACCCTCCAGTAGGTTTTCAGAGGCAGTAAATCACACGGAAGGAGACTGTCCATCCTTCTGGCATGGACAGGACCTTATTTCTTGCCAATCCTGTCAATGTAGCCTGGCCTTCTTTCTTTAGAACCAATGGCTCTTGATCATTAGCATACTATTCCACAAAATGGTTTAGTGTTGAGCTATTCTTTTTGGTATGGTGACTGTGTATATTCCTTCCGTCTCCTTCTGATACTTCCTACATCACTCAATATTTTGCCCACAGAATCTTCCAGTACTTAAAACTTGAAGCTTGGAATTTTTCTTTAGTTCTTTCAGGATGAGAAATGTGTGTTCTTCCATTTTGGTTATCTAACTCCAGGTCTTTGTATATTTCATGATTACACCATGCTTTGTCTTCTCAAGTTCTCCTTGAAAAGCTTCTGTTCAGCTCTTATTTCTCCCTTTTGGTGTTGTTTCTCTACATTCAAAAGCACATTTTGGACTTTTCTGACATCTATTTTGGTCTTTTCTTACTTCCTGTTTTTTAATTACTTTTTTCTTTCTTCATTATGTCCCTGATGTCATCCCACAACTTGTCTGTTCTTCTGATATTAGTGCTCAATGCATCAAGTCTAAAGTTGAGATGTTTTAAAATTCAGGTGGAGTATACTCAAGTCGGTGTTTCGGCTCTTGCAGGTTTATTTTCATTTTCTTCAAGTTCACTTTGAACTTGGCATGTGAGTAATAAATGATCTGTTCCACAGATGGTCCTTGGCCTTGGCCTGACTGATGATATTTAGCTTGTTGACCACTGTCTCTTAACATCCATAGATACAGTCAATTTGATTCCTATGTATTTCAAACTTCTTCTGAGGAGCATATGATACCTATTTCATGTAAAGGTCTCTGCAATGAAGCAATCACTGATTCTACTAAATTATATCATGTCATCTCAGGCTTCATTTCTGTCTCCAAGGCTGAATTTTCCAACTACAAATCCTCCTTGTGTCTAATCTTGTGCATTGTAGTCACAATTATTATTAAATCATCTTGATTATATGCTTGGCCAATTTCAGACTGCAGTACTTTGTAGAAATCCTCAGTTTCTTCATTTTTTAACTAGTGCGTTAATCTGAGTCATAGGTGTATTAACAGGTTTTCCTTCTATTTGAATAGATTATTATCTTTTCACTGAATGTACTGTATTTCAGGATAGATCTTGAAATGTCTTTTTGATGACTAACTAGACACTTTTAAAAAAATTTTGTCATTTCCTGCATAGTAAATAAATCTTATGATTGTCTGATTTTAAATGGTTAATTCTCATCTATACCAGCTAACTAATACCTTGCTGTTGTTAGGTGCCATCGCATTGACTACAACTGATAGCAACTCTCAGACAGTTGTATTACATATTATACAATATTTATGTATTTAATTTCATTTTCTGACAACTTCCAATTTTCTTAGATTCACATGTCAGACATTCATCCTTCTAATTATCAATGGATGTCTACAGCTATTTCTCTTCACTTTGAGTCATGCCACGTCTGTAAATGAAGATCTTTTATTGGCTGAATGCTTTCTTTTGTCCGTTTAACAGAGGTTCTACTTTAATGAGGCAGCACTCCCACAGCCATACGCTGAGAACCTTTCAACCTAAGAGCTTCTAGCATCTTCCAGCGCTGTCTTGTGCAATGTTTCGCTGGAACTCACAGGGTGTTCTAGGGCCCATTATTTCAGAAGTGGCTAGCCAGACCTGTTTCTTACTTTGTCATCACTGGAAGCTTGGCTGCAACTTGCCCATGATGGGTGACCCAGACGCTGGTGGCAAAGCTTCACAGAGCACAGCAGCATGCAAGTCCTGCCAGCCAGGCTGCTGTCCATCTTACTAAGAAGTATAATAAACACTATACTGTGTTTATTTTTAAAATAAAATTAGTTACAAATCCTGAATGACTGTGAATAACCATTTGCTTATGAATTAGGCATTGAGTAAACACCAGTGTTAACTTCTGCTTTAACATTATCCTGAAGTCCTTAAAAAAATTTCCAATCAACACATCCACTCTAATAATATGACACAAGTTTCTCCACTAAAAATTATTTTCATATAGATGGATTTTTAAAGAAGTCATTCACTGAAGTCTTCTCAGCATGTTTTCTCTTAACTGTTTTTGTGAAATGGAATGGGGGGGGGAGACCCCAGTATTTTAATAGATTGTTGTTGTTGTTATGTGCTGTCATGTTGCTTGTGACTCATAGCTACCCTATGTACCACAGTTTTGAACCCTGCTCTATCCCAAGCCAATTCAATTTAGAACAGACTATCTCACGTTAGACTTTATTATATTACTTTTCTTTTAAATTGAACAATATTTGCTGATATCATGTTAATCAAGGAGCCTGAACGATTTATCCTTCAGTTTAGTGACATTTCATGAAGTATGAGAGTATTAAATAACTATAATTTTAGAAATCCTGTAGGTCTGTCATGTTATCTATGTTTTTAAGTGACAAGTTAATGGTGTTGTCTTCCTGATTAACTATTAATGATAGGTTCATCATTAAATATAAGCTCACATTCCAAATGGTCTTTTTAGTGATTTCAGAGTCTCTCGGGGCCACTTACCAGACCTAACTAAACTTTCATTGATTCCTACTGCACAGTGAGAGCTGACTAACTCATTCCAAGAGCAGTATCTTCCTTTGTTGTTTGCTGGTACCTGTATCAGAGGCATTAATTTCAATCTGCTGCTTCCTGGCAAAGTGCTTTTCAAGCCTATGGTACGTTTTAAGAGTAAATTCTGGCTCTACCTCCTGCCCCTACGAGGCTAGAGCATCCTTTCAAGTCTTTGGGCACAATGGTTAAGTGTTTCGCTGCCAAGCAAAAGTCAGGCAGTTCAGACCCACTAGTTCCTTTGTGGGAGAAAGATGTCAAGTCTGATACTGTAAAGATGACAGATTGTGCACCCTATGGGAGCATTTTGTTCTGTAGGATTTCTATGAGGTGAGAGCAACTCAGAGGGAATGCATTTTCCCCTTTCCTTTATGGAGCTATGATCAAAGCAAATATGTAGCCAGTCAGTGCTCAGTGTGGATAGCAGTTTCTTCTGATAAATTCTGACACTATTCTTGGGTTTTAGATGGAAAGAAGATAAAATGTAGATTCCATTTTTTCCCCCCTTCTGTACCTCTCAAGGGTATTTTATGTACTCCAGTCTGGAGACCACTGGTAAGGCAGTACTCCTATCTACAGTGACCAAGAAATTATCTCTTATGAATTCACTACACAAAAAGAAGACTTTAAAAATCTTACTTCATCAGGTGTAGCCACAAAATTGATGGCTGTATAGTAGCGATCATCTTCCTGGGATAAGCTAAAGGTGAACTGATAGTCAATAAGAAGAGTATCTATGGAAAGAAAAAAAGTGCACATTTTAAACATGTAACAAAACAAAGAGCAGAGGTTTCAAGAGCCACTGACTGACTTTGTAACACATTTCATAATCTGGCTCTACCTTTTGGCTCACCTCTCACCTGGGCTGAGATAGTTTTTCCAAAGGAAATCAACTGTATGATTAACTCACCAAATTCTTATATCATGATCCTGGTTCAAATATTAGACTACAATGTAATTCAATCTACAGATAATAGCTGAATATTTATTACAAGCGAAGTGTCCCTTAAATATACAAAACACTGTCCTTTTAGACTTCCATTGTTTAAAATGAATCCACTGGGAAAAAAAAGCTTGATTCCAGGTCTGGGGCAGGAACTAATTGCTTCGGCTATTTTGTTCCAGAAAGCAAGAAGGCATTCCGTTCAGAGATTAATGTGAGGGAGCCTGAAGACAGAGCTTGAAGGAGAGCCTGATGTCACAACTGATAAAACCCTCTGGCAGGTTGTCAGAGGCAGTTAATTATGTGGGAGGAGAATGTCCATATTTCTCCTAGGGAGCACCTGGTGGACTCGAACCATGTGCCTTTGTGATTGCTGCACAACTTCTTACCACCAGGCCACCAGGGCTCCCTTTCAATCTTATACCAACTTATAAATTGAATTATATCTTTATAATTCAAGTATTATAGATGTTTTCAGTAAGTGTTAATGGAGTAAAACATGTAAAAATCCAAATATCCTTTATGTTCTGGAAAAAAAAAACCCAACCCAGCCTAGTCTCATAAATCATGTAATATCTTAGTATATGAATGACAAAAGCAACATCAAAAATGGATATAAAAACTTATTCTGCAAATAGTCTCTTCTGAAAATGAATAATTTTTTGAAGAAAATATAACAGACATCTCATTTCACATGGATTAATTAAAGCAACAGATGTATTAATTTTACAACTTTGCGTAAATGTAGTATTAATGTATTAAATAGTAACAACAAAAGAAAAATTTCAAGACTAAACCATATGAAACTAGGAAGAACTACAGGCAGTGATCTGAGATTCAGATGGCAAAGACATCTTAATCTTAAAACGTAGAAAAGATTTCAAAATGGAAAACATTAGGTATAAATCCTGATTTCTAAGTATTTGTACATTTTAAAAAAATCATAAATGACACTAAAAGACTAGTACTGTTTTGAGTTTACCAGTATTAAAATGTAATCATAATACATCACATCCTACCCAGCAATCTAGTAAAGACTTAATATAAGGATGCTGTTGTTGTGTACTGTCCAGTCAGAACCAACCCACAGTTGACCTCCAGAGACAAGAGGCAAGAGGAGCTTGCCCATCCTTCTCTTGCTAATATAAGGATGTAAACCTAAAACTTTTTCATTTCTTAATTTATACTAGTTTATTTACAAAATTTGAATACATTGTTTTCAGACCAGATTCTTCCAATTTCCCTCATCCCTCCACCCATCATATTGCACAACTCCATGATTAATCAACCCCTCCGCCCCCTCACACGTCCTCATCCCTCTGCTTCCACCCTCCCTGCCCCTTGATCTCCATATTCATTCCACAATAATGATTTTATACAATATTTGTCCTTGTAGGACTGAGTTAGAGAATTTAAAATGCTTTAAAAATAAATACTTCTACAATACTAGTTATTAAATTTTCAGTACTAGCAAAAGGAAATAAAGATAGATGCAATTTGGCCTAGTGGTAAGAAGCCCACTGGCTGTTCCATGGAAGAAGGATGGACAATCTCCTCACCTACAATTTACTGCCTCTGAAAACCTGCTGGAGGATCAGCTATGAATCAGTTTTGACTCTGGCACACAACAACAAAATGTTCATTTTAATTATTTATAACAGTGGGAAAATGCAAATAAATTAAACTTCAAAACTAAAGAATGAGTAAATCAGTGTGATTTTTATAAAGAAATAGCAGGAATTTGTTAAATAGTATGTAAACTTTATTGTTGTTGTTAGGTGCCATCAAGTCGACTGTGACTCACAGAGCTCCTTTGAACAACAGAAACACACACACAGAGCACTATCCTGTACCACTGAGGTACCTCTGAGAGCTTCCTAAGTAATTGTAGCAGCTACAGACTGACAAAGGCATAGTTAGCAGGGCCTCAGACCCATTAAAGATGGATTACATCACATCACTCCTGTGAGCAAGAAACCTGGACTAGTAGTTTTCTCTGAGGATAAATCTAGAATGAAAAGTTGAAGTAGGATGATGACAATTACCGGCTTGAGAATATCTGAGGCAGAAAAGACTAATTTGTTCAGCAACCCTGCAACTGCCAGACTTGTTTACAACTTAACTGTTTACCACCTTAATTAAAGACCAGGGGCAAGATAGAGCCTGCTTTCTCAGATGGGGTATTTGTTGGTATAAGCAGTGTCAAGCTGATTTGAA
Source organism: Elephantulus edwardii (assembly GCF_000299155.1). Lineage (NCBI taxonomy): Eukaryota > Metazoa > Chordata > Mammalia > Macroscelidea > Macroscelididae > Elephantulus > Elephantulus edwardii. The sequence continues at coordinate 1,008,055 of NW_006399888.1, read as the reverse complement.
GCAGATGTCTGTGTTCTGCTCACAGTTCTTCAGTCTACAACATGTCACTTATTGTATGACGGTCCAGTGTCCAACCACCAGGACCTGGAAATCCTTGCTCGAGGACGTTCTATGGTTCTAGGTGCCTGCCTTTCTGCTGGCTAGTAACAATGGAAGATCAACCATCTAGAAACAGCTCTCAGTGAATGAATGGGTGAGTTCATGAAGCACTCTCATCTCTTGGATGGTTTGGTTCTGAGGTGTTTACACTGCCCTGGGCCCTAGAGTTTCCCGGTAGGATTAAGCCATAGTTGCCCGTCATAGAAAACTGATGATACACCTTTAGCTTGGATGCCTTGGCTTCGCTTGGCTCATTTTTGCACTGCCTGGTCAGTGTTTTCTAGAATAATCTCCCAAATAAACTGTTGCTGTTAAGTGCCATCAAGTATACAACAACTTATACTAACCCTATGGAAAACGGATCTGGACCTGAAACCCTTCCTGCACCGTCCTCACAATCTCCACCACGCTCAAGAGCACAGTCCAGTCAGTCACTCTGTCCATCCATCTCATTGAGGATCTTCCTCTCTTTCACTAACTCCCTACTTTTCCAGACAAGCTATCTTTTTTCCAAGGACTGGTATCTCTTGACAATATGCCCAAAGTTTGTGAGACAGTGCATCACCATCCTTGCCTCTATGGAGTACTATGGTTTTATTTCCTCCAAGACACAGCTGTTTGCTCTTGTGGCAGTTCATGGGATATCCAAAACTCATTACCAATACCACAGTTCTTTAGTCTTCTTCCATGTCTAAGAAGTAACTGAAAATACTGTGGCCTGGGCAAGGTGCACCTTAGTCTTCAAATTGACATCTTTGCTCTTTAGCACTTTAAAGAGGTCCTTGGCAGCAGATCTGCCCAATGCCCAAATTAACTACTGTGCTTAAATCCCTGATTTTAGTGTCTGCTCTTGGAAGAAATGCAAAACAATGATTATCAATCTTCCCAAATGCATATCTAGTTTGGATTTTTAATTTTTTTAAATAATTTTAATGAACATTTACAGAGATTTTGGATTTCCATTCATTCATTGGCATACCTAGTTTTTAACCAACTCTTTCCAAAGAACTAGTTTTCAGTATTATTGATTCCATTTATTCCACTCTATGCCTTCCTATTTCATTATTTCTGCTTTCTTTTACTGTTATCTTCCTAGTTTCTCGATTTACATAGTGAGGCAACTAATCTTGTTTGGGTTTTTAAAGATATAACTATAAAAATTGTATTTTAGATGCCATAAAATACACTTCTTGTAATGTTTTTAAATTTACAATGCTGTGCAACCATCAACACAAACAAATTAAGAATAGTTCCAACAATTCCAAAGAGTTTTCTTATGTCTACTTTTAATTAAACGCCCTTCCCACCCTAAATCCAGGCAATCACTGATATGCTTTCTATCTTTAGAAGCTTGCCTCTTCTAGACATATCATACACAGAATGCATCTGGCATCTTGTGTGCTTCACTCATATTTTACTATGTGTCAAGTTCATTCATATTGATGAATTACTGGCATTTCATTGTATAGATAACACCACACTTTGCTTATCTAATTGCCGGTTAATAGACATTTCGGCTCTAGTCTTTGTCAACTATGAACAATGCTGCTATCAACACTCACATTCGTGTCTTTGTGTGGACATATTTTCATTTCTCTTGGGTAGAAGATTCCTAGGAATGGATCCTATTTAAAAGAAATTGTTCTTACTTCCTTGTAACCTTGCTAAAACTTGGTATTGGCTTTGGATTGTAGTTATTATAGTGGGTGTATCTCACTATCATTTTAATATACATATTCCAAATGATGTAGATCAAAAGACACTACGCAGTCTATTGTCTATTTTTTACCTTGAGTTAATTTGGACAGTTTGTGGCTTGTAAGAATTTACCATTTAAGCTAATTTGTTGATGTGAAGCTGCAAATACATTAGACTTTTGGTGAAGTTAATAATGATGTCTTTCTTTCATTTCTAATTTTGTTCATCTGTGTCTCTGTCATTTTCTTGGGTCAGTCTCACTGAAAATTGGCTAATGTTGATGCTCTTTCCAAAGAACAAACTCTTTCATCAATTTCTCCATCTCACTGATTTCTGATTTTATTATTCTCTTCTTTTTGCTTTGGATTTTGTTTGTTGTCTGTCCACTGCACCCCCACCCCCAACACCTTCCTGAGTCTTAAATATAGGTTAGATTATTGGTTTCAGATCTTTACTCTTTTCAGTTGGTTTTACATCTAAGTATTGCTTTAACGATATTTAATCAATTTTGACATGTTTTTATTTTCTGAAGGTAAAACATGTTCTCAATTTCCCCTTAGTATTATTTGGACCCATTTTTTAGTGTAATCTGGCTTAATGTGGATTCTCTTATGGATTAGAAAAACACTTGGTTGGAATGCCAAACTTACCTTTCATAGTAAATTAATAATATGCTGTTTTCTTAATTTATAAAAAAGGTTATTATTGTTGCTGGTGCTGTCAAGTTGAGTACCACACATAGTGACCCTATGAACAGTGGATCTGAACTCTATCCTATCCTCTGCCATCTTCACACTTTCAACACACTAGAGCCCATTGTTGCAGTCACCATGTCAATCTACTTGGTGGAGGGTCTTCCATGCCTTTGTTGACTCTTCACCCTTCCAAGCATCATGTCCTTCTCCAAGAAATATCCCTTCTTAGCAACATGCCTAAAGTATGTGAGGTGAAGCCTCATCATTCTTGCCTCCAGAGAGCACTCTGGCTGTACCCTCTCCAAGACATGTTGTTAACATAAATCATTCCAGCAAGACTGGTAACTCCAGCTACTTTTTCACAACTCAATTTCCGATCTATATCCTGAAGTATGGTAACATGAACCAGGTAATGGCAAATAAAGTAAGATTCCAAGATAACCAAGGAAAATCCAATATATTTCTACTCTCCACTTGTATTTGCTATATATAGTAACATAAAACAAAAGCTGCTTAAAACAGTTGTCATGTATGTAGTAAACATATTACAATGTGTACATCTACAGATCAAGTTAGTGGACTTTCATGTACGGATGCTATATTCCTACAACACTTCTCATTCACAAATTAGAGTCAAGAAAACAGGAAATTTTACTGAACTACTTCTAGAAAAAGAAGAATTGCAAAAATACTTACAGTAACATGTTCCTTTGAGAGGGTTTCCCTGGTATCGATTTTCTACTTCACATCTAGGGTGATAGAAACAATGAAGATTATAGGCTTTTGCTAATTTAAAAACTAAAACCAAACTCTATATCCAACTTAAACATGAAAAGAAACCTTTAAGTAAATTACAGCTTTTTAATTAGTATCATTACATTCTGTATTGTTACTCAAATCAGGTAGATTAATGAGTATTTTGTTATTCTCCACTGTCAATTGTGTAGCAGTTCACATGACCCACTATATGAAAACAATAGTTAAACATCAGCCAGGGAGCGCTAGTGGCCTAGTGGCAAGAAGGTGCACTGCAATCCCGAAGGCACGTAGTTTTAATCCACGAGATGCTCTGCTGGAGAAGGTGGGGCAATCTCCTCCTGTGCCAGTTGCAATATTTGCAACAAATATTGGACCCAATAATTGGTAAAAAAAGGTGCAGAAGTACGGGTGGCATGTCTGACCTTTTAACTATTTTGGTACTACGGATATATATTATTGATGAGACAGTTCCCCTTTATGAAGAGTAGAAATCAGGCTCAGCCACCCTCATGTTACACCTGCTCCTTTCGCAGTCTTCTAAAAGTGCAGTTAAGAGCATTTTTCACAAAAAAAGAGTATTTTTCAAATATTCATTTGTTATTCCTTTCTTATGCCACCCTGTTTTGAAATAAAAATGAGTTTTATTTTGTTTTAAAAGGACTTTAGACAGTGTTCACTAATCTAGAGAACAAGTAAATTCTGGTCAAAAGAATTACTAATTTTTCCAATTTCAGTAAAACACAGATCTCATAATGCCATTTAAGCATGAATACCTTATCTATGAATCAGGGCTTTGTTAGGAAAAGATAGAACAAAAGTATTTTTGGAAATTTTGGCATTTATAATCTGGGAAAAAATGAAGGGAAAGCTTGTCTTAAATACTTTTCTAAGACAAGCTAATACAGGAATATTCCTTTTTCATATTCAGGGTGATTATTACCATTTGCCAATTCAGAATCTCTTTCACTTTTAGACTTAAGACATACATTTCATTTTTTGTTTTTGCTTTATTGAACCCTAAGTAAGGCTAAGAATTAATAATTTTGCTCTATTGCATCCTTGTTTAAAGGAACCGGTTTTCAAAAATCAAATGTAATCTTTGTTTAGAGTTTTTTCCCCCCACAGGCATAACCTAAAACCAATAGATGGATACACTGGTATAAAATTTCAAAGGTAGACAGAACCAATTCCCTCCAGAAGACTGTATCTCAATCACTGGAGACATTAGTAGCAGTAAAATTTGCTAACATTGTATCTGCTTCTATCAGGTCAGTGTTTTAAGTTACTACACATTTCACCTCCCTCCTTGAGAGAATTAGTATACTAAATGCATGTGCTTTATGAGATTTACCTGAATAATCTTTTCAATTTTAACTTCTCAGGAAACTAAAAGCAATTATTGTTAGTATCACTACTGACAGATGGAGTAAGTGAAGTTCAGCACTTACATGTGCTGAACCATTCTGCCAAGTGGAGGCACAGCTAGATGGGGCTAAAATCCCCAAATCTGTCTGATTCTGAGCTTACATCCCTACTTAACTCTGTTGGTCTTATGCATTTCCAAGGTCCTGCTCATGGAAAAGGACTCTGGACCCACTAATGGAAAATGTCTAACAAACTTCACCCAGGATAATCCAATCTAGAGCAGGCAAGAGCACATTAAAAGCCGTAAACTCATCTCCACCATCAGGAAGCCAAAAGGCCAAATTAAGAACCATGATTTGAAAAAAAAAAAAAAAAAGAAGGAACCATAATTTGAACATCAGTCCTTACATAGCTAGCCTTTGCAAAAGGGTAGCAAGTTCCTCTAATGTAAGGAAATGGGAGTCACTGATCATTTTTAAAAATCCAGATTGGAAAGTGGGAAACATCAGTGTTACTGAAACACAAAAATGTTAATTTCAGACCATCAAAGAATTGCTCCTTAACCTGCAGGCCTCCTGAGTTTGGAGGCTGACCAAATCAGACATAGGATATTAGAAAGAGCAAAATATCAAATCAAAAGACCCAGTGATTCCTGGAAACTAGGCAGAGGGGCGATGGTGCCTCCCATAGAGCTACCTGAACACCCCTTGGTCCTACCTATTGGTGCAAATACAGCTAACATTAATTTCCAATCACTTAAATCCAGGCTTAACCTGTGTCAGGGGATCGGGGAGTATGGTACTCACAGCTGGCACTCGTCCCCCTTGACGCCCTTGGTGGTACAGAAGCACTTGCCCGTGTTGGTATTACACAGTGATGCGTGTCCATTGCACTTGCATGCTGGGGAGAAGAAGTGGAGGTGACAGTTGGTTTAAAGGTTACAAGTACCAGAGGCTTCCCTTAAAAGCAAGTATTTCTATTTGAATAGAGAAAAAGATTAAAATAATCAGCTGCTGTTTTGACCTTTATGGCAGACTTTAAATTTTTTTTTATTATCTAGACAGGATAAGTCTTTCAATCATTCTTACAAATATTTATGAACTATCTCCTGTGTCTCAGGCCCTATGGGGGTGGGGGGGATGCAGATGTAGTACTGTCCTCATGGAGATGCTTGGAGGGGAGGGCTAGTCTAGCTAAGGGGCTTTCTTCTCCTAAATCACAACAGGGTTCCAGAGTGGGACAGGATTTTAATAGCAAAGTCCTTTACTTACAGAAGACAATTCCTCCCATTTTCCTCTTGCTATTTCACATGTTCCTCCCTTCTCCCTCCCAAATACTAAATGTGAATAGTTATAAATCTTATTCTCTAGTTGAAAGAAAGAAAATATTTTGCTTAATATCTTTTAATTTTATGCTATAATTTCAAGTGAATAAATAAAAAATATTAGGCTGGGGATACTTTTTAATTCAGAGTTCATAAGGCATTTTATTTGCACTGTGTATTACATCCCTAGAAAAATAATCCCACGGTTTTCCCTCCTGTGTGTTTTCGTCTTGCTCCTTCATTCATGGTCCATGATGCCAGCTGAGGTTGTCAGCCACTTTTCTAGATCTTTGAGCTGCACATCAAAATAGGGGTTGGTCACGCCACACTTGTTTAACCTGCCTGTGAGGCTGACAACAATTTCCCCGCTCTGTGACAGTCAATGATTTCAAATTCGCCAATGTAGCCATGCTCCATCATCACCATTAGGAACTAAACTATGACTTGGGAGCACGGCCTGATGAGAACCTGGTGCTTGCCTCTCTTCTCAGCATTGCTGATGCTCTTGAGAGTGTCAGACAGCCCATTCACGTGCACCATGTGGCAGCATGGAAAGATGGCGGAAAAAGCTAAATTTAATTTTTAAATGCACAATCACGTGAGCTCAGTGCTTTCACGTCTATAGATAAAATACACTTTCCAAGGAATGTGAAAGATATTTTTACTAAATACCTTTAAATTTGAGTGAGGGATTTTACTACAGAATGATGGGAAATTACAGTAGATGGGAAATAATATCTGTAAACATCTATGACTGCTGACTACGTCACGCAATGCTTTAATTATTTTAATCTTATCAGCCTCTGTATTATTTTCATTTTACTGGAGGAACAGAATCCCCATGAGGTTACGGGACCTACTGCTTGACTGCTGCCTCTATTCTCTGTGCAGGGGTCAGTTTCTGAGGAAATACACTAACAAGGTTAAAGGTGAAATTTTGGGGAAGCAGCAGAGATTTTCTGTTATTTTTTTCTGCTCAGATTTTTAAGTATGTTTTTATTGGAAGACTAATATATTTTTCAGTTAGAAACTAGAACAACCAAATTGGTTCTTAGGTATCTCTTGCCAGTTCTAAAAATAGCCTTTATGTTTTAACAATAAATACCCTATAGCTTGCACATATCTCAGGCAACACAGCATTCCTGAACATTGTTAAAATACATCTTAAGGAGCTCTGGTGGCCTAGTGGCAAGAAGCTGCAGCGCAATCCCAGAGATATGCAGAATCCACCAGATGCTCTGCTGGAGGAGGGATAATCTCCTCTTGTACCAGTCAGATCCGATTTGACGGTACACATACAAAATAATAATAATAAATAAAAAAGTACATGTATTTTAAGTGTAAATTAGGCAAGGCAGCATTCAAAACAACACAATGGCTTTTTTCTTCCTAGCCACTCAAGTCAGAGAGGAACTTTCTGCTCCCGGATCTGTAGGCGGTAAAGCTGACAGCTTTGACTTACGCTGACATTTCCCTCCATTGGTGGGGTCACCGTAGAAGCCTGATATGCAGGTCTCACAGTGTTTGCCTGTAGTCAGGTTTTCACACTTCTCACAGATACTCTGGTTGATGCACTTACTGTGCCCATTGCACTGGCAAGCTGAAAAGAAAAGAATGATGTTCTGAGGTGAAGTCTATGACACAGCCAAGTGGGCCAAGTTCAGCAAGATTTTATTTTTAAGCTAAAAAATAAAGATTTATTAGAACATCCTACAACAAAGATGGGATAAACTTTCCACCTAGGAAAGGAAATGAGGAGCCTATTTAGTTTTAACTATTTGCCTCTAAATACAAAATCATCAAAATTAATAAAAACCCCCTAGTTTTAGAAATGAGAGTAAATTATAAAAAAAAGAAAGAGATTCCGGGAAATTAAAAAAAAAAAATCACAGAAGATTATGGTCCATTCCAATTAAAACAATATTTGTTATTTTTAATTAAAAATCAACAGACATTCATGACAGTTAAGTTTGAAGATTATAAAGGGAAATTATAATCCCACTACCTAGAGACCACCTTTCCCATTTGGTATAGTTTTCTTTTAAATAGTTTTGTTTTCTAAATCTCAGTCTAGAGTGGTGACATAAAAAAGGACAAACAGTTCCACAGAAGAGAAAGAGAGTCCTGAGAGAGACATGAAAAAGAAATAGTCACTGAATTCTCAATGAATGTGACAAGAAAATCCAATGACAAAGACATCATTGTTTCTTCAAATAGTGCTTAGGTTCAGCACAAAAATATAAATTTGTATTCCTATCTCACACCAGACACAAATATTAGATGTAAGAGATAAAGTTATGGAACTCTTAGGAGAGGACATTGAAGTAAATATTCATCAATGGGCAGTGACTGCTTAGATATGACATTACAGCACATGGGACAAAAGACAACACTGACAACAGGACTTAACATCAATTTAAAACTTTCTTGATGGCGCCTTTTGAAGTAGAAATATTACAGCGTTGGGAACCCCACAGAGCAGTTCTGTTCTGTTCTGTACTACAGGGTCACTGTTGTTGTATGGTTGTGTGTACCACAGAGTCAGACCAACCCATAGGTTGGTTTTAAGAGGCAGTTAATCATATGGGAGGAGACTGCCCATCCTTCTCCTGCAGAGAAGCTGGTGGCCTTCAGGATTGCAGTGCAGCTTCTTGCTAAGTAGATATAAGTGTAGGCCTAGGCTTTAGTGCAATTCTTTGCATTGTTGTTGTTGATTGCCTTCAAGTCAAGCATGACTCATAGTGACCCTATGAACAAAAGGCCTGAAGCCCCTCTGTAACTATCAACATATATCAAAGTTCACAGAGTTTCTGGAGGCATGTTTTTTAGGAAGTGGATGCTACTCCTGCTTCCAAAATTCTTTGTATATCAATTATTAAAAAGCAGAACCACACAGATGTACACTGACAGACTGTCTAAGAGCCAAACATGAAAACTGGAATTCTTCCTACAAAAGGGAAAGAGATCTTTTTTGCCTCTCCCTTTCCTTAAGTGAACTTCATTAAGAAAACTTATACTTGCAAATCCTTCTTCTGCTCTTTGTATATGCATATAAATATCTCAAAAAATAAAATGAAACTCTTGTCAGCATTACAACCTAGGAAGGTTTTTACAAATGGCCTTCATCATCACTGAAATCAAGGAAGACAGCATTCCACCTCCCTGGCAACTGAGGAGTGGAAGTTAGGTGTCTTGTGCCATGGGGTAACTAACTACCCGCTTGTCACAGACATGCATTTTCTTTTTTTTCCCTTCAGATAAAGACAATTAACCACTTAATTACCAGGTGAACTTAGAATCAACTGTAAAAGAATGTATAGCAAATGGTGCTATCAAATTCTATTATTTAAAAAATATGACTAATGTCTGGAGGTCTCTATAGTAAACTATTAAAAATTTTTAGCTTTATACATAAGAATTGGAGATTTTAAAAGTCTAGCATTTATTTTATACACATGTATATGTAATTTTTTTTATAATGAGCATAAAATAACATTTTACTCCTGCCATTAAAATTACCAAAATTATTCACTTGAAGTTCTTAAAATATTTTCATTAAAAAGATTTTCACAGGAAAAAGATTTTTCTGATGGCCTAGCGGCAAGAAGCTGTGCTGCAATCCTGAAGGCAAGTGGTTCATATCCACGAGATGTTCCGCTGGAGAAGGAGGGACAATCTCCTCCCAGGCCAGTTAGATCCGATTCGACAGTAATCGACAAAAAAAAGTTTTTCACACAAAATGGTTTCTCCTAAAATGATGTCACTTACATTTAAAAATTTTTTAATCTCTACTACAATCAATTACTATAAACAATGTTGTTTTCCAGGCTTTCTTTCTTATAAAGAGGTAATAAAGCTTTAACTCACTTCTGGACACACAAGGTACCTTACCTGGACACTGAATGAAAGACCAGTTGTATCTGGTGTCCTCTAGACACATGCTGGAGTTGAGAAGGGGCTGCGGGTAGGAGGTGCTGCTCGGGATCTGTGAGGGCATCCTCACGGGTCCTTTGTAGGAGCCCTCCATGCATTTCCCTTTGCCAGTGTTGCTGGGATCAGTGCACCAGCCACAGCCTGGCTGCTCCAAACAATGACTACAGGTGCAGTAGCCTGAACAATTTTCAGCTATAAAAACAACACAAATGGCAATTTATTATCACATGTAGAGTTCAGTTCATTGTATTTCAATGTTTGTTTAGCAAGTTATGCAACTGCTATAATCCAAAATCCCTATTTTATTGTGATTTTTCAAATCAGACAATGAATTGTAAAAATCTATTATCTTGTCTGACACAAAACAGATCTCCTTCTCTCTTCTTTCAGTCCAAAAGACTGGAAGAAGATTAGAGGTCATCTACTGAAAAGGATTTACAAATTAGAAGATTAAGGGATGCACAGAGAATTAACCACTATGACACTAAAGTCAGCACATGTTTGTCCTGCAACTCTTCTTACATTTATTTATGTGTACATTGTGTTTGATTCTAAAGAAAGTTTCTCATCAGGTAGGCTTGTCTTAATGGCAGTCTCTAGAGAGATCAGAACAAAGCATCAAGTCCAATCTGAATCCCATGGCAAGACTTGTGGTCCTCCCACAGGTCCCTGACCCTGAGGAGTAGCTGGAGCTGATTTTTCACTTACGGGGGCAGCTGCTCATGGTATACCACTCCATACACTGGCCAAAAGGGAAAGAGGCCACGTAGGCATTGGAGTCCACGCACTGCTTCATGTTGCTGCACCACATGCACTCGGAGCTGCCACTGGTGCACTCCCCGCATGCCGTTCTCAGAGCACACGGGGTCCGACACTGCTTGGCACTATGGTTTGCTGGGAACAAAACACAAGCGAAATTCTCAGAGCTCTCACCAGATCGGTTAAGGCTAATGATTTTTCATATATGGGCTTGCCCAGAGAAGAGAAATCCAATCTGTGTCAACTTTTCATTTAATACTCTCACACAGCATTAGTTCCATTCTTGTTTGCTTCTGTTTTCTGTCACAGAGCTGCTGTCATCATCTTTCCCTGGTGACACTATTGTTTTATCTACTGTTCCCATAATTATCTAATTGCTTTTCTGCACTTATCTTTGTTTTTTGTTCTCTTGTCCACAGCATTTCTCTGCCAACACCCCCAAATGTACCTTTCAATGAAATTCTCAATTCTTTTTTCTGATCAATAGCCCAAAATATCTCATTGTTAATTAAAATCTTAGGTTCTCTGAGTAGTGTTAGCTATTACTTTCCCCCTATAGCTCAAATTATTCACAGCCAAAGACTCTTTCTCTTTTCTTTTAAAGTCTTAGTTGTGCTGTACTTGATATACTTAAATTCAATATGCCATCTATTTTTTCACGATTATTTCACTCATCTTAACTGTGACACTTCTGGTTTCTCTCTCAATGAACTTCCAATAACATAATCCACACATGCACTTACCAGGCCGTTCACAGACACTGCCATTGAGTGGGTTGATGCAGGTTGCAGCCTTTAGGCCCCCAGTACTAGGTTCTGACAAGATTCCACAAAACCCAGCATCACTAGGCTCAGACGGCATCCACTGTAGTAAACTATTTGTAAACGGGGACATATCTTCCCAGCACCAGTAGGACACATTGATTTTTCGTAGGCCAACCCATGGGGTCAAGGTGAGCTTGGACTGTAGGCAAAACAAATACAATTATTAATACCATCAATCTCTTGATCAAAACAAGCTTCTAGATAAAGACACATTACTTCTACTTCCCAGACACATGTAAGATCTTCCTGTCCTTTGCAGTAAGCCACCACTAGGACAGATCATTGTCACATTAGTGTCACAAGTCAAGCCCAGCATTTAATATCACTTTTTCACAGAGGATATATTAATAACAAAGCAATAATCAGACTCGTTTATTTCTACATTCTACGACAAACGTGAAGATGAGATAGTGCCTCAACTTCATTTAACTGTTCATTAACTCAGGCCATCATTTTATCAGTATTTAGGAAATGTTATGCTTATCATGGACTCTGATTAGTTCAGATAATTGAAGATTCCCATCTTTGACCAGGGGATATTGTATAGTACTGTATTTAATATAGAAAACAGGGCAATAAATCCAGGAGACAGTCTGACTTCTGTCCTCTTGAAATGTGTTCAATGAAGAGTAAAATAGCACTTTTACATTGTTTGGTCCAGAAAGGAAATATATTCCTAATTTTAGCAGTCAAAAAACCCATAAAACCAAAAAGAAGCACCCCTAATAGTAAAGAGCTGGAAATAAGCCACAGGGCCATCAATGGACAAATGGCTAAAGAACCTCTGGTACCATCATCACACCATGGATAACTATGCATCACTAAAAAATGATCAAGGACTCATGAAATACAGTCCCACACGGATTAGTCAAGAACAAATTATATTGAGTGACATAAATCAGTCACAAAAAGACAAATACAGTATAAGAAAAAGTATTATAAAAAGCTAAGTAAAGGTTTACACAAAGAAAAAATCTTGGAGGTTTACTATGAATGAGAAGAAAGGGAGTGGGAATAAAAATAAGTAACTTGAGTGACGAGAAAGGTAACATAAAGGTAATATATAATAGAGTTGATTAAACATTATGATAAATTAACCACATTAATCAACAATAACTACTGTTAACAAAAAGTCTATGAATAATTATATGAAAAAGTAATAAGATTTGTAAACCTGTTCTCAAATAAAATAATAAAACCTAACCATAAAATTAATAGATATCTTGAATTAAGGGAAAGGCAATGAAGGATTGAAGAGACATTGTAATTAATTAATTACATTAATCAATGATCATTAATGTTATAAAATATGCATGAATTATCAACTGACATTATAATTCCAATGTATAAAATCTAGACAAACAAAAAATTCATATAATTTGTAAATATTTAATTAAATAAACAAACAGAAATACACCAAAAGGTAGCTCTGGGGGTCTACTGGGCCAGGACTTGTGTTTGTCCAACCAAAGGCAGGTAGTGTGAATCTACCAACTGCTCCTGGGGAGAAAGATGAGCAATTTCCTCCCTTGTGATTTAGTCTCTGAAAACCTGCTGGAGGGTCAGCTATAAGTCAGTTCGGACTGAACAAACAGTAGATAACAAGAACAAATGAATGATGCTCTCATCTTTATTCTATATTCTAAATTTTCTTTGAAATACGTATTATTTTAAGGAAGAAAATGATGATTTTTTTTCCCCAAAAAAAGTCTCAATTTCTCTCAACCTTCTTGACAAAATTCAATGCCACTAGCACTGAAGAAAAGTCTTTGGTCTCGGTCCTGTGATGAGTATTGGCTATCTGTCTTCAGCCCAGTCATGTAAACTTATTTGTAAGTTCCCTAACAAGCCACTCTGCACGGACCTTGCACCTCTTCAGTATCAAAGCTCTGAAAGTCGGAGAGCACTCTCCCCCCTCACAGAGGGCATGTGTACTCAGAAGTGCTGTCTGCTCCTCCTCCCGGCTCCACGTGCAGAACAATGACCCAGAGCTGTGCTCCTGCTCCACGTGCAGAACGCTGCCCCAGAGCTCCACGTGCAGAACGCTGCCCCAGAGCTCCACGTGCAGAACGCTGCCCCAGAGCTGCTCTGCACCAAAGGCAACACTGCTCAAAGAACTTTGTTCTGTGATCATCTATGTATCAACAGTGGGACCACAGGTCTAAGACTGCAGACTAAAAAAGATAAGATGTAACTGTGGACTACCCATTATAAACTAGCTGAGAACACTAGAGAAACAGGTGGGACATCTGAGACATTTCTGTGCTCAGAAACTCAGCAAGAAGGTGCCCTCTTCTTTTGGGTTCACTGGGCCTAGAAAGCCTTAAACAAGTGTACATTTCTTTGTGATATTAACATTAAGCCATTAATATGCTCTGTAATAATGTCTTAAATTTGTAAGATCTAGGTGGCTTAATTCTACATGTCTAATTAGGAGACAACTCCCTTTCCCCCTAATTCTCTCTTTGCAGAATCTAGGAATAAAGTACGTGTGAAAAACATAAATTATTATTACCAGAGTTATGTACATGTATGTTAAAATTCATTCTACACATAGTTATTCATATATATAATTCACACACACACACACACAGAGTTGTTGTTGATTGCCGCCGAGTCAAGCACAACTCATAGGGACCCTATGAACAAAAGGCCTAAAGCCTCTTCTATATCTATCAACATTTATCAAAATTCACAGAGTTCCCAGAGGCATGTTGTTTAGGAAGTGGATGCCACCCCTGTGACTAACTAAACAAAGAAAGCATGAAAGGAGAAGAATCGGACAGTGACGTTCCACAGTCTGCCATTCTGCTTACTCTTAGCATTCCTCCTACAGCCAAGCACCCCATGCCCATCTCCAGCCTGACTAGCACAGCAGGACACCAGAGACAGTTAATGATCTGGAGGACTTGAACTTACCATGCTCTGTGATGACTGCATTACTCGAAGCTGCTTAAGGACAAATTCTACCTTCTTCTGGGTTGTAAGAGAAGCCAGAAAGGCATTGTGGTTCCTACAGGACAGTTTAGCATTGTCGTAATTCTCCTTGGCGGTAGTAATTTTCAAACATGAGTTTCCAACCAAATGCCAGCCAACCCCACAGATATTTTCTTTAATGAAGGGAGGAGAAAGAGAGGGGAAATGTTTTAGTGTACACACAAAACTACCATATTACCAGTTATAATTACAGTAAACCAAACTGATTTTGGTGATTCAAATTCTAAGCATTTCATGAGGATGTGGTGTGGTGAGGAGAGTGGACACATTTCTAAGGACCAAGCAAAGAATATTAGAAATAACCATTTCTCTTCTTTCCTGAATCTCAAAAAGAATATTCTGAGATCAATCACTGCCTATGTTTTAAGGGAAAAGTTTAGTGTCAATACTACACTGGTGAACCTCCTTTTGAAAAGTAACTGGAAAGAAATCTAACATGATGGAAGGGCACAATTGAAAACAGCAGCAGAAATGAATGGAGACAAATCTACAATCTCCTAAAGGTATAAACTTTTCACATCTTTAGGTAGACAGTAAATTAAGTGGCAGTTCCAAATTGAGGCTACAACTACAATATCACTAAACCAAGAAAGCTCTGCGTTAGAATTGCCACAGGAACAACCTAGGGATTAAACCAAAAAAACCAAACCCACTACCATGAAGATGATTCCACTTCTCAATCAGCAACAGCAACCCTGAAGTGGGTTTCTGAGGCTGTAAGGCTTTTCAGGGGCAGGCTGCCTCATCTTTCTCCCATGGTGCAGTTTCTGAGTTTGAACAGCCAACCTCTCAGTCAGCAGTACAACATATAGCCCATTAGTTCATGAAGGCTTCGATAAGGGCACAAAACTTGCTGTTTTCCTGAGACCCTGCTTAGGAAACCAGCAAAACGACCCAGATGCAGCCCACATGGCAAGCTGGCAGTCAGCTACAGGGGATCACAATGAACCACACCAGGTTCAAAGAAAGTTCTTGGAAGACAATGAACAGGTGGAGCAACTTTGCCAGAATCAAGCACCCTGAAGATACCATCATCAACGTCCATTAAGTAGAACAGTTGCTGAAGTAAATGGAAAATAATCATTGGAAAGAAGTATCAAAAAGAAGACAAAGACTTGGTCTTTGAAGTATAGCATCAGAATCTTTGCTCTCTGAAGTGCAGCCGTGAGGGTCCCAGGCTAGGCCTGCTGTCCTCGGGTCTGCCTTCTGGCCTGATCTCCATAGGCCTACTATGTGCTACCGCAGCTCCGGTCCTTGGACAGCTGCATGGCTAAGTTAAAGGCAGCACTTCTCTTGTGTTCTGGACCCAGCACAGCTCCTATACCATTAGCACCTTGGAAAACTCGCTGGAGGGCCAGTGAGGACTCAGTTCAGACTCGATGGCAATGAGTGTTTTTGAGGTGAGATAGTGTGAGAAGAACTGAGATGAAGAAAAAGCGGCCAGTTCCTCCAAGTTAAATCAAGTACTTGATTAAAAGAGATTCCAAAGCCCGGTCATCTCACATGGGCTTGAGGTGTAGCACAGACCACAGAAGGTGGATGAGCCAGTTTTTCAAATGGGTTCAATCTGGTTCGCCTTGGACACCTAACTGATCATCTGAACCGTAGGAGCACCACACACTAGGGTAACTGGGGCTGGAGATCACCCCAGGAGGCGCTAGTGAAATAAAGGCAGGTCTCCTCTTCATCGCCTTGGAGAAGAATGCCCTTCATAACTGCTGAAAACTCAAACCCAGTGGTTTGACCATAATAAGTACTCTTCATAAAAGATCATACTAGGCTATCATGAGAGAGCTCTGTGGCCTAGTGGAAGAAACTGTGCTGCAATCCCAAAGACATGTGGTTTGAGTCCACTAGTTGCTCCACAGGAGAAAGATGAGCTACCTCCTTCCATGCAATTTAATGTCTCTGAAAACTCCCTGGAGGGACAGCTCCAGTGAGTTGGTTCTGACTCGACAGTACACAACAACAGGCTATCATAGCAAGGTGGGATCGGGGGACAGTGAAGCTGGCTTGATGAGAGATGAAATGCCATTCAATCCCTCATAGCTATCCAAGTGCAAAAAATAGTAGGAGAAAACCATAAAACCAGTTTCTTTGGTTTTGTGGTGTTTTTTTTAAAAAACAAAAAAAAACAATAAAACAAATCCCAAAAAAAATCAATCACAAAAGTGGTGCAGGGAATAAATGATTACAATTAACCTTTCCCCTTTACTGATATCAACCTCAGCTGCACAATGCAAGGCAGGCTGGGGGGTGGAGAGGTGCATGGGGCACACACCAAGCTGCCCCATGAGGCCTACCTGGCAGGGCGATGCACTCCTGGTTTCGGAGCTCCCACTGGCAGTTCTGATCCAGGGCACAGCTCCTGCAGCTGGTCTTCTTATTACAGTAGTACATGGGGTTATCCTTGGGGCAATTCTCGTATCTGGAAACAGAGACCTAGAACACAGCAGACGGAGGTACATTTTTGTTACAGTCACAGAAAGAACTGCTAATGGCCAGCAGGATACTAAGAACAAGAAAATCTAAGTGAGGAAGCAAACTGCAAGTAAACAGTGTCACAAACACGCGGTGCAGATGAGGCAGCTCTGCGGGGAAGCACGGCAGAGGGGTGCTCTGCTCAAGGGCATGGTTTTAAATGACCAAGAAGCGGCCAGCTCATCTAAAAAATGGAAGTAAATGTTGAACTTGCTGCATTCAAATGCCTCCCAAAGAAACAGCCTAAATGTTTTCTTTTATGAACTGAATTATAGACTAGTGTAAGGAGCACAATGATGAAGCACTTGGCTGCTAAAAAGGTCTGAAGTTCAAACTCATCAATGGATCCATGGGAAGATCAGGTAATCCTCTACTGTAAAGTTTACTGCTTAGGAAACTGTAATTTCCACTATCATAAAAAGATGGCTGTGAAACACAGTGTGAATGAAGGAATGCATGAAACACAATGTATATAAATGAAATACAATGTCTATGACTATCCTATGTAAACCAATATAAAATAAAACAAACCAAAAAAAGAGTGCCCAGAGTCATAAGTAACCTGACCAACAGAATGATTAACAAAAAGCATCTTGCTAACTAATATTATGAAAGCAGGGTCACCTAATCTTTTTATTTTATACTAACCTAATTTTAAAAACTATGTAAATATTCAAGTTATGCTGAGTCAAGATACAACTCAGTTTTCAAAATGAAAATCTAGAGTTAAAGATTAGAGAAAGTGATTTTAAAAAAGATCCACAAGGTACTATGAGTCCCTAAACATCACACCCCTGTTAGTCTCAAGTTCTCACTTGTTCCCCAGACCTTACAGAAGTAGTCTGAGTTTGCAATGACCAGTTTTAGTCCAAGGATCTAGGATTTAGTCATAACTACTCCCAGATCATAACTGTTTTAGTTTTAGGTTCTTCCACAAGTTATTTGGTCAAAAAGTAACCAAGAAAGAAAAAACTGATACCCCATTATAGGCTTCAAACACCAGAGGGTATGAAACCCAACCCCAAAAGTCCTACCTTCTTAACAAAACATCAGACATAAATCTCGGTGACTGGTAGAGCCCGTGGGATTAGGGTACACTTTCAGCATTCCTTTCTAAAAGAAATTCTGGGAATTAAAAAATCCAAATCTACACCTCATTTTTAAAAACAACTCTGAGCCATTATTTATATACATCAAATCCAACCCAATGCTGCAGAGTTAGGCTTCCAAAGTTGTAAATCTTTATGAGAGGAGATGGTCTATCTTTCTTTCATGGGGAGCCAGTGGATTTAAACTGCTGATTTTTTTTTTTTTTGGTCAGCAACCAATCTTTTGTTGTTTTGTCTTAATTTTTATTGTGTGTGTGTGTGTGTGTGTGTGTGTGTACCGTCAAATTGGATCTGACTGATACAGAAGATTGTCCCTCTTTCTCCAGCAGAGCATCTGGTGGATTTGAACTGCGCACCTCAGGAATATATTCCAATATTTTGGACAAGCAACATACTTCAGTACCAAGACTCAATATACACTATAATCTCAATCCAACCCACACTAAGCTTTCTCTATCCTTGAAATCTCTGGGGACCTGTTGCTGACCTGGCCCTCTGTGCAGGTGTGGTTCGCAGGGACACAGTGGTCATTGCACCAATGGCAGTCGTTGGTGTTGGCCGTGCAGCTGTAACAATCGGTGTGCTGGTCACATCTGTCATGATCAAGCGCTATGAAAAGAGGGAGACATTTATCAATGTGGGACAGCTGCTTCTTGGAACAGTCACAGGCTGTTAATAGTTGCTGCTGAGCAGAATCTGCAAGTGAAGTGTTGTTGGTTTTTCAGATCTTTTAAAAGCTAACATAATTAAGTGGGAAATAAAATTGGCAAAAAAGTTCATTCATGTTAAAATAGTATGTGCAAATAATTAGACAATCTGAAGAAGTATCATTTTGCCACCTACACACAAGAGAAACAGTAGACAGGGAAGAAGAGTAGCAACTATAAGATAAAGTGTAAGTTAGGCTTGGATCTTTAAATACTTTTCTTCCCAAAAGGAAAAGTTGCCCAGAAGTCAAAGAAAGAGACCAAGCTAATCCCACCAGCTGTAAATGCAAGCAAGCCTATGTGGTCACAGGAAGTAGCCAACACCACATACATATATAAAACTCAAGAGTACAAGTCTGTGAATTCGGGGGCTTCTACAGACCTGCTATGTCTCCTACAACAAAAGAAAATCCAAGCACCCAAGGACACTGCATCATGACCAAATTTTACAGACTTGAAAAGGCAGAGGCCCACTCTCACAAGGTGCACTGGTCCTCACCCATGCAGACAGTGGGGTGAAATAGAACTTTAAAGGAGAATTAACATCTGAAGTGAGTTCACAGCAAATGGGTTAATATTTAATCACCTAATTCAACATTATTTCCTATAAACCTGACATAAAATTTGAACTAACATTTGGCTTTAAAAATAAACAACAAAAAAACAAACCCAAAATAAATTTATCATTTCACTGACTTTATTCCTTTCAGGAGCTAGTGACAAGCCCTGACAACCTCACGCGTGAGCTAACTCACCAGTGAACCCAGGAAGGATGCCTGGACCTTCTTACGGAGGATTACACTCCTGAATTTCTGACTTAGAACTTTCCTGGAGGGTGAAAACTGCCTTGACCACTCTTAGGGTAACTGATCTACCAATGATATACCAATACCAGCAAAGAATGCTATTAGTGAGAGCCGCCTTTATAACTTTCATACATTAATTAATGACTCTTATGAAAAACTATCATGACAGTTCAACATAGTTTAAATAAGCTGAAGTAAATATGCAGACACAATCTTCTATCTAAAGAACTTTCCTACACATTATTTCTCTGTATTACACAATTACAAGAGCAAAAGAGCAAGAAACTAAACAGCCAGAATGTAGAGTTAGGATAAGAGCAGGGCTTTCAGAAGCAGGGAGTAGCACTCTTCAGCCTCAGCAGCTATCCAACTTGTAACTAATGCCTATCCAAACAGAGAAGCTAGGAAAGAAGGTTTCACAAGGACACAAACTACCTCTGTCTACCACAACAATGCAATACAGTAAATTTCTGGTTGGATCCACTTACACTCACCCTTAACCTTAGAATTGGTAGCCACACAGTTCTTTCACATTTAAATCAGTCACAATTAAAGAAAACAATTCAGTTCCTCAGTCATAACAGACACAATTCTAGTGTCGGGGCATATGGCAAGTGGCAACTGCAAACACAAAACATTTCCATCATCTCGGGAAAGTTCCCATAGACTGTGCTGCCTCAGAACAACTGCAACGAGGTCCTCAGGTCGATGTATGAAGCCTATGTGATGCCAAGAAAGTTCCTCCCCTTCCTCTGCAGACAGGTGCTATGAGTTATACAGTATGCCTGCATCCATTGTAAAGATATTTATACATCAATTTTCAAATACCGTGAAAGGCTTTAGACAAGCTTTTACTAAATGGTTTTAGATAAAGTATTTACTTATGTTAATAAGTTCCCTCACAAGTCAGATGGGAAAAACACTTCAAACAAGCTTTAAGGGATATATGACTTAAAAAAAAAACCCCAAAACAACAACAACAAAACACCACCAACCCCAAACCAAAACAATCAACAAAAAGTAATATCTTAAAGTAACTCTTAAATAGAGAGGGGAAACTTACTTCTTTTGGAAAAACATTCTGATTTTAACTTTTCTTCTGGTATGTCTGCCAAGTCCCAGGAGATACACTGAGATGAGCCTGTGTCCCACACACACCGGATGCCGGGTCCTGCTGCCTGACAAGCAGCTTCGCTTCGGTGGGCTTCACACTGCTCTGACGTGAACACCAGCATATCGCTGAGGAGGAGACTGTTGAAACCGCCAAACACATACATAGTGCTAGGAGGGGAGGGAAAAAAGAGAAATCATTTACCAAACAATAGCAAATACATGACATAGTTTTTAAAATCTTCAGACAAACTTTGCATACTAAAAGCCCTTTATGAAATTCTTTTCTCATACCCTTTGGTCTCCAACGCCACCCTTGCATCCTGGCCTGTGATCACCAGAACTCCTCCAATATCCCACTATTCTGTAAACTACGATGTTACAAAGTCCTCCCAGTAACTTGACTTTTAGCCATGACTCTCTGGAATACCTGAGCACACTCTGACACATCTGCAAAACCCTGTAATAAAGGACATACATGTCTAACATTGGAAAATCTCTGTGAGTGTGTGACCTAACATAGTCACCACAAGAGAAAAATCCTATCTACCTAAACAGTATCATTTATATGAAATATCTAAATATAAAGAAATTCATGGACACAGAAAGTAGATTAGTGGTTACCATTGGCTAGGAAGAGAAGGCATGAAGAGTCAATGGACAATAGCTATGGTATCTGTAAATAATGGAGAACTTAAATACATAGGTAGAGCACCAAAGGAGGCAATGTCTAAAGACTGGAATGGCAGTTTGAAAGGAATGACTCAGAGTGGAGACTATCAACAAAGAGGTAGACGCTATCAAGTTTAAGAAAAAAAAAGGAGGTTGGTGTGTCAAAATCAGTGAGACTGGCTCAGGACAGAGCAAGCTTCAGAGTTGCTGTACACAGGCAACTCGACAGCATGTAACAACAACAAACGATCAACTTTATGTTGAAAACCTAATAATATTTTAATAAAATATTCAATTATTTGCCAGCTGTTTACACTGTCCTAACAGCTACCATTTAACAAATGCCTATTGTGTGCTAAAATGTTTGCTAGGAGGCCACTAAGAGAGAGAGAGAGAGAATGAGGTAATCCAAAGGCCAAAGTGATGAAAAAGGGTCCTGCTGCATCTCAGGTAAAAACATTAAGGGACACTTGGTACAAAATGTGTAGGATCTTTAGGGAAGAAGTATAAGATTACAATTTAAAACAAGATTTCAAATTAACAAATTTGTAAACAAATCCTTCAGTTTTAATCTACACTAACAGTAAAATCATATATACTGCTAAATTCCAGCTAAGCAATTTCTTTCAA
This sequence comes from Elephantulus edwardii, assembly GCF_000299155.1. Lineage (NCBI taxonomy): Eukaryota > Metazoa > Chordata > Mammalia > Macroscelidea > Macroscelididae > Elephantulus > Elephantulus edwardii. Next base: position 986,087 of record NW_006399888.1, on the reverse strand, counting down.
AGAGATGTTACCTTCCCCCAATTCTATATATTCTGTCAATTCATATTTCCAAGATTGATCTATTACTTATCATCAAAACCAATTTTGAAAGTCAAAGGAATTTATCATAATGCAGTATTATAGCAATTAAATACTTTTAGGATTTATAAGGCCCATCTGAAGCACCTGTTCTGTTGTTGATTTAAAACAAAAAAAACACCAAAACCTTAAAATCACCAAAACCCTAGAAACTCTCCTTGCTTTTCAGATGTGACTCTCAGAAACCTGGCAACGCAAGCACCACAAACAGAAGAGGTCATAAAGCAGTAACATGTGCACATCTGCATCTCGTTACCTTATGTATTCAGACATCAAACATTAGAAGGATGCTGATTGAATATAACCAGATCAATGAACCAAACAATGGAGGTAATTAAAATATTCATCAAAAACATTAAGCACCAATCAGGAAACTCACACCTACATAAGTCTATAAAAATTATTGGGATGAGGGACTCGTACATAACATAGAAGTCAAATTTCACATCTTCATATTTTACTTCATTTCCATTTCAGCACCTGAAAGAAAAGGAGGCAGCACTTCTCCAATTACCTGTTGTACAAGACTGCAGAGTGGCCAAATCTGTTGACATCGTGATGGAGACCAGGTCTGGGAAGCACTGACCAGCGGTCACAAGCTAAGAGAAAGAAAAATGCACGTCAGAAGGGAATGTCATTCATAATCAGTAAGAACTGAATTTCGTTGCAAAAAAAAAATGGCAACCTTACAAAGTAAGTCTCACTTCATTTTCTTACCCATATCATTACTTACGGAGTGAAATGCAGCTTTAACTGAAGAACAGGGCATGAGAGAAAGGCAGGGCTGTACAACAATTCATTGCAACATGTAAATGGAACCCATCTCTAGGACTTCTGCATCACTCACCCTAGTGGAGCAATTTGACCACTAAACTGGTTTTTTTTTTTTTTAACACAAGCAAAATTTGTACTTCATAAAGATGGTGGGCTCCGTAATTCTTTTCCACTGCTGTAGTCCGTAGTGAGCTGTTCTGCTCTCCCAAAGGCTGTATCTGGTGGTTCGAATCTACCAGCAGCTCCTTGAGAGGAAGCTGGGCTGTCTCCTCTTGCTGTGAATTACAGCCTTGCAACCCTGACGAAGGGTAACTGTCAGTCAGAACCAACTCAATGACAGTGAGTTTGAATTTTCAGAGTTTTACGTTGCTTCGTCCTCATTTAGCAGAAATAGAAAACAGAGAAGGAAAAGTAAAATCCCAGAAATTAAAGTTCTTGACTAGGTTCTCTTGAGTTAATTCTTACTAACCGTAACTTATAGGGCAGAACAGAGTGACTGTAGCAATGGGCTTGAGTGTGTTGAAGAGTGTGAGGACGGGACAGGACCAGGCTCCAATCTGTTGTTCACAGGGTCACTGTGACTTGTACTCAACTCAATGGCAGCTAACAAGAGGGTTCCCAGGCTGTAAACTTCATGGAAACAGATCACCAGGTCTTTCCTCCCACAGAGTGGCTTAGTGTTTTCCTACTACAAACCTTTCAGTTAGCACCCAAACACCCAACCATCATGCTACCAGCATCCCGTCTGAGGTCTCCTAGTCCCACTCATCTTCCTTTGTTTGGAACAACGTGAGCCGCTGTCTTCTGGACCATCGCAGCACCTGGTGCTGTGGTACCTCTCCAATCTTACACTTTTGGGGATGTTCAACCACTGACACTTGTTCACTCAGTTTTTTCCACTCAAATAAGCCTAGACACTGGTCTTCCTTGTATGGAGAACAGAGGTGATGGGACATAAACGTCCTTCACTTCTGGTCAATCCACTCACTGTATCCTTCCCAAAAGCCACTGTGCTCCTTACTCTTATGTTCTCTCCCAGATGCAACAGTTTCTATCTCCACTCTGTTGAACTTCCAGCAGTCTTTCTGTTGCCTTTAATTACAACATGTTCAAGGAGGATGGTGCCTCATGATAGGGTGAACTTCAGATGTGTTGTTCACAGGGTCACTATGAACTTCTTGTGGGCATGTTTCTTGATTGAAACAGTCAACACTCACTGTATACTTTTCACCTCATCCGGTGTCTTCACTTCTAGGCCCAGGCTTGGTAAAAAATTACCATGACCCACATGAGGTACTGGAACAGGCAAGATGCTCTCCTCTTCGCTCATTCAAAACACGTAACAAATAATCCTCAATTCCTAATAGTTTTCAAACCTCCTTATTTCTTTTCCCACATTACTATTTCCACAGTTTGGGTTCAAGCCCTCATCACCTCATCAGGACTTCAGCAAGAGCCTTCTAATTATGGGCATATCCCGTTTCAATTATGACAATACCACTAAGGAGATTCTCCTAAGACACAATGTATATGAACCTGTGAATCATCTGAAAGATTCTTTATGGGTCCACACACCATGATCTGACAGCTGTTTTCTCCTCAAGCATCACGTCAGGGCACGTCACCCTAATGTGCAGACATAATTAACTCCTCACAGGCCCAATTATTTGCCCATGATCTCTACCACTTTTATCTCTGTACATGGGCTTCCTCTGCCTGCGTCAACCTAATGTTCCCTTGCTAACTTCTCAGTGTCTCTCAGAGACTAGTCTCTGCTCAAAAAGGCATTCTCTCACCATGCTCCTCTCTCCAGTCAGAACTAAGAGGTACTCCCAGGTGCTCCTCTACCCTCCTCTGAGAGGCAGGAACACTCTGATTGCAGTGATAACGATGCTCACTCCTTAGCTTCCCCTACCAGGAGGTCAAGGGCTGTAACTTCATCATCTCACCATCTGTACTATATAAACTCAGTGGGTGCAAGTAAATGTCTTAAAAGGAACACCTGATGATCGTACTTGTTTTCTATAAAGAAATACTGCCCTCTTCTGGTAAAGTACGTTACTGCATCAAAGTGTTAACATTTCATACCAAAGCATACAGGAATATATGCTAAAATAGCTTTCTAGGTAATGAAATAACCAATGCTGGCAGTCGCAATTACACAGCACTAGTAGGTAAGACACTGTTAACAAAGGTAGCCCAGCCAGCCCAAGTCATTCTTAAAAAATAATATTCAAGCAACTAAGAGGTATGATTTCAGAGAATTTAATGTGTAATACTGCTTTTAAATAGATATATATTACTCAAATGGGGGGGGGACGACCCCAAACTATTCAGATCTCTTTCAGACGACCTGACAATTTTTGAATTGGTGATATTTTTAGAGTATTTTAAAATGCCACATAGAGATGAAAGAAAAGATTCCTGCAGTCAGAATGGCTCTGGGAAGCTTACCAATATCGTAAGCCATGAAATCAGAAGAGAAGCATTTGGCACCATGGCTCATGGACGTGTCATTGTGTGTGTTTCCTCCAAACACCAGCATGGTTCCACTCACAATCACAGCTGTATGCAAGTAACGGAAAAACCGGCTGTCCTTAAGAATGGTCCTTTTGAGTTTATTTAAAAATAATAAACACACAGTTAGTTTTTAAGAATATATGTTTTCCATCCATAATACAAACACAATTATTGTAATAATTTAAGACCCATATGTTCAAATACTTCCAGACGTTTCTTTCTATGTAAGGAACTGCTCAACAACAAAGAAATATATACAAGAAATCTTAAAGCCATATTATAAGGATTCTGGGAAAACATATTCGCAGCCTTAAAATGTTCATATTCTACCACAACTGACCTAAACAACTGAGTCCCAAGGCATGGAAATGTATTCTTTTACTATAGCATATTTGAAAATAATAAATGCTGTTCTGTATGAGTGTATGTGCCAGACAGACCTGCAGCTATTTTATCTTTACTAGTTTTTATGACCTAATAGTAAAAACTTTCCCTGCAATTTTTAAAAGTAGTTTATGTTGCTTTTATTACAAACAAGCTACAGATATTTGCATATACAATTATTCTTTGTTCTTAGTGGAAAATACAAAGTATAAATACAATGTAAAAAAAGGTTCATATTCTGTGATTCTATAAGTTTAATTTCTGGGTAGAAATAAAGTGCAGTCTGAAGCTTATACAGAACACTATCAATAAGACAAAACTGGACCCCAAACATGGGACACAAAATACTCACAGGAAAAAAAAAAAAAGAATACTCACAGGAGAGTATTAGATAGGCCCTAAATAATGATGACATTTTTAAAATGAGAGAATACAAAATGGTACCCAGAACACTGCCTCAAATACGGGAGAAAAATATGAAAAGAGGAAGTAATCATTACAATCACATTATTTCACAATTTAAATTGGTCTTTTACTTGTTTAAATGATCATAGCTTTTCATTTGTAGACTATTATATAGTTCAGAAGGAGCTCTAGTGGCCTGCTGTGTAGACATTTATGCTACTAATTCAAAGACAGGCAGTTCAAATCCACCAGCTGCTCCATGGGAGAGAGATGGGCAATCTCCTCCTGTGCTATTTCCAGTCTCTGAAAGACCTACTGAAGGGTCAGCTATGAGTGTGTTTCAACTTGATGGCAATGAGCTGAGTTTGAGTTAAGTGTTTCAGAGGAACCTCTACTGGTTACTGACATTTGCTTTTATTGTTATGTAAAGAAAGAATCTGGTGATTTGATGGAATAACTGGTAACTAACTGATTCCAATGACTTAGTGGTAATCTATCTCAACGATAAGAAGTTGATTATCAACAAAAGGACTGAAAAGGATGTTTTTTAAAATTATAAATAAGTGCACAAACTCAACTAAGCAAAACTTATTCTTTATGATGATGAGGAGAAAAACTTTTACAGGTACACTAAGTACGTGAAAATTAAAAAAAAAAATCCGTTAAAAAACACTCAGCATTTTCTAACCAGAAGACACCTGCTACAAAATTATAGAATGTGGAAATAAAATAAATATTGTTGTTTATCATCAAACTGGAATGGACTCATGACCCTTAAGTTTTCAGAGGCAGTAGATTACGTGGAGGATTCTGTCCATCTTTCTCCCATGAAGCAGCTGGTGGATTTGAACCATATGCCTGTGGACTGGCAGCAAAGTTCCTTACCTAGGCCACCAGAACTCCCTAAAATAAATATTAGCTGAATAAAACAATCTGCCAGGCTTTAAAAAAAATAGCCCAATAGTTTCCTACCAATTACCTCTACAGAACTCAGACTTAAGAATGAAAGCACAAAATAAGTGACCACACACCACATCCTGGAGTCCACATCATATCTGTAGAGGTCATCTGCAAGCCGGTATTTATTGGCACTGAAAGCCTTGTAGCCTCCATGGACATACAGGGCCTTGGTCTTGGGGTCGTAAACACTGCTGTGGCCATAGCCCCCTTGCACAAGGGCACCCTGGGTTTGTAATATACTCCACGTGTTCTTCTCTGGAAAAAAACAAAAAAACAATTAAAAGAAAATGCTGCAGTATCCTCACATCTAGTAATTAAAACAAAACAAAACAAAACAAAAACCGCAAACAGCCTTAGGAGACTTGACATGCACAAGTTGTTGTTTTACTGACTGCCATCAAATCGAGCATGACTCATATTGACCCTATGAACAAAAGACGTTAAGTCTTTCTATAACTATTGTCATTTCTCAAAGTTCAGAGTTTCCAGAGGCATGTTGTTTAGGAAGTGGATGTCACTCCTGCTTCCAAACATGTCTTAATCTGGGCATTCCATGAAACACCGTGCACCATGGATAACCATTATGGCATTCAGCACCCCAGTGGCACAGAGTTCAGCATCGCAGCCACTCCAGGTTACCTCAGTACAGCAAACTGACAGACCAGTGCTGCACCACTGAGAAGAACGTTCCTGTAAATTATAATTACACTAGGCCACAGGCCCAAGGGCCCAACCAACTTTTAAATACAAAGGCCCTCTAGGAAGTGATGTTGAGTCTAAACAAGAGGCTTAAATAAAAAAAACAACCACATATTCCACACAAACCAAAACAAGAGAGCCCTCCTTTCAGAGTGATTGCTTCCCTCAGTGGGCTAAATCTGCAACTTGGTTTCACTCTAGAAATTTTTATGCACAAGTAATACTTTTAAAAAATTAATTACTAAAAAGTCATCTAAAACTAAGAACAAAGTCATGTGGCTAAGTTCCAATCTTGTAAATGTTTCAATGTTCCTTTTCATTGGTCTACTGTCCTGCAGGAATCACCTTAAACAGAAAAGACTCAGATTGCCATCCATGCTAGTTAATGACAAAGAGACATAGCTAAAGAGTCAAGCATAACAGGAATTTTGCTTTATTTTTCTCTTAAATCAAGATAAGAAAATGCTACTTACACTCTTAAGTTTTCTAGGGCTACTTTCTCAAATTAACAGTTACAGCTAGTATTCCTATTCCACAACAATGTATATAATAAAGTTTAACCAAAGGGAAAAAATGACATACTAAGGAGAAATTACATCCCACTGAACCCAGCCCTAAAAAGCTATCCAAATATTTCTTCTTCAGACTACTTGTTTGTTTTAAACCATTTTTGCTGCAAGAAAGATTTGTTGTACATTACTGAAAAGATAAAAAAGAAGTATTCTACATTTTATAAAACTTGCTAATTTATAAAGGATGTGAAAATGTTACTCAGTTCCAAAGTATATGAAGGTAATGTACAAAGAAAACAAATGGTTAACCTAGGGAGAAACAGACTTATTCAATCTAAATGTAAACAGACGGAGAGGCTCCAAAACAGACACCATCCAGAGGCTGACTCTGAGTGAGTTTAACTTTGGGTCTTTATTTGAAATGCCTGTATTCCACTTAGCATCCAGAGTCACCAGCTGCTCCACAAGAGAAGATGGGCAATCTCCTCCGGTGCAATTTATAACCTCTGAAAACCCGCTGGAGGGTCAGCTATGATCTGGTTCCAATTTGACGGCACATGACAACATATTACTCATCCATTCTCTTTGAGAAGAAGCCTGGTGTATTAAAATTTCTTATTTCTTATTGTGTCCAAATTTTAAAAGTATAGTTTAAAAATATTCAGTAAGATGACATGCTTTCCCAAATATTTTCATAGTTACTCAAAAGATATTAAGCAACAACTATATACGTGGACTATGCAATCAAAGATCTAAAAACATTTTGGCACAACTTATTTTCTTGATATAATAAGTTTACACTTATTTTTTAATTACACAGACTCAGCTCATCTTAAAAAAGTTTTCTACGAACATTGGTGTGCAAATCTCAGTTTGTGCCTCAGTTCTCATTTTCTCAGGGTATATTCCAAGTAGTGGAATAGTGATCTCAATTTCTACTGCTACTAGAGTAAGTGGTATTGATTTCCATCTCTCTAATTGCCAGTGACTTTGAGCATTTCTTCCTTTGTCTGTCAGCCTTTTTGAATGTTTCCTCTGTGGAAAATCTTTCCATGTCTTTTGCCAATTATGTAAGTCTTTTTCTTGTGGAGGTCCTGTATTATTTTTATAAACTTTCGTTATGAGACCTTGTCTGAGATAGTACTGCCAAATGATTTTTGCCAGTCAAGTAGGCTTTCTTTCCACCCTATGGAAAAAGGTTTCGATGGGCACAGGAACTTAATCTTTAGAAGGTTAAATTTATCAATGTTATTCTCTCCTGTTTGTGCATTTCTGGGTTTATTTGCCAGCCTATTTTTACCACAGGCTAGGCCTTCTAAGTTTGATTCCATTTTTTCTCTTATGATCTTTATAGTCTGGGGTTTTACCCCTGTGTATGGAGTGAGGTATGGATCCTGCTCCAGCTCTCTGCAATTAGCAGTCCAGTTTTGCCAGCACCATTGCTTGAAGAGGCTGTTGTTTCCCCATTTGACAGGTTTGTTTCCTTGTTGAAAAGCAATTGATTGTAGGTGGGTGCTGTACCATGAACTACGTGTCTGCAATAGTACCAGTGGGATGCTGTTTTGATTATTATGGCTGTGTAGTAGGTTTAAGATCATGGACAGCAAACAGTTAATGTTGGAGAGGATGTGCAGTGATTGGAACTCTCACACACTGTTGGTGGGGTTGGTGCCACCACTGTGGAAGGCAGTTTGGCATTTCCCCAAAAAGCTGAACATAGAAATTCCATATGACCCAGCTATTCCACTGCTAGGAATATACCCCGAGTAAATTAGAACTGAGACACAAACGGAGATCTGTACACCAATGTTCATAGAGACGATATTCACAATCACAAGAACATAGAAACAGCCCAAATGTCCACCAACAAATAAGATTTTGGGGGAAAAAACCCAAGATTTTGAAATTGTGGTACATTCACATGATGGAATACCATGAAGCACTAAGGAGCAATGATTTAGAAAAAAGAGCATTATGCTGGAGGACATTAAGCTGCATGAACTAACTCGGTTTCATAAGGACAAATACTGCACAAGACCATTATTTTAAAAATAGAAAGATAACTAGTAAGATGTATATGGAAGTCCAAGGGGTGAAAGGGAAGGGAAGCGGGGGGCTGAGTGAGGGTGGACAGGGGAACATCACGGGGTCTCAGAGTTTGGTGGATGAAGAGAGAGGATGAAGAAATTAGGCGAGATCTAGTGGGGACCTGATGGGCAATGGTGGGCAAAGATCAATGGTGATTTATTTTATAAAACATAATGTATGGGAATGAACAGATGAAACACAACGTGAATGAAGGAATGTGTGAAACACAATGTATACAAATTCTGCATGCAAGCCAATATAAAATAAAAATTTAAGACACACAAACAAACAAAACCACCTCAATTTCCTTATGTTTACCTTGTAAATGTTATTTGCAATGCCCAGGGCATTTTGGGTCATCTTAGGCTCCTTGTCAAAATGACCATTAGCAAACATATACATACCATATACAAGCATCATCACTAATCTAAATTTACTTATCAATACACCATTAACTGAACTTCAAGACTAGTACTGGCACAAGGTTGGGCTGAACTCTGCTAAAGAGTCATAACAGTAAGATTAAAAGTTTCAACTTTAACATTCAAAAAACACCCACTGGAAAAAATATACCTACCCAAGTCATATTCCTGCACACTGCTTATATATCCATAGAGAGGGCAGTGACCAAAGATGACCAGCATGACCAGGCGGTCATTTTTCAATTTAACAATGTGTGCAGAGTGACCAACCACAGCATACTGCTCCTTTGCTTTCGGGGCCAACAACACCCAGGATTCATTATGAATATGAAACACTCTCAACTCATTGGTCACATTTCCTGTGGCATCAATTTTTCCTCCGTACATATAAATTTTATTCTAGGGAGGAAAAGGTAAATAGAATTAAAAGAAAACATTGAAAAGACAACATCTAGGAGCAACAAAGGATTAATTAAAACTTTAATACTATTCTTAAGTGTTGGCGAAATGCATCTTTCAGTAAATTATTAGGGAAAAGACACAAAAAATGCAAAAATTAAATTTAATTATAAACAATCTTTTTAATACTTCGTTAGAACTTTCTCTCATTTTCTCATTTGAGAGTATATACAGCACCATAATCAAAATAGTCAAGATATGATCTGAATCCACTAAAATCTTTCACAGTACCAATTTACTTAAAATTTTTAAAGTCATAGTACCACCCAATGACAAATATATTTCCTCCAATTAATTAAAAGTCAACACAGAATAGCTTTTCAACTGCATAATATAACAACTGGGGGCGGGGGAAGCATCAATATTTTACTTAGTACAGAGCAGAGACACTTTACCTCGTGTAATGCCAAAGAATGACCATATCTAACCACCACATTGTTCACAGAACGGTTCAGGGTAAGCCACTCCCTGGAAGCGAGATCATACCTACAAAACAAACAAGTCAAATTTTAAACCAAATGGTCACTTGTTTCTGATATAATCTAGGTTAGAGAAATTCATTACATCTGTCACCTTAGGAAACATGCACCTCTGGAAAATGAAACCTACTGGAAGTTTCCAGTAAGTCCCCAAAATTTCTTTACACATAAGCTAAATACCATCATCTCAAGGTTTAATTACATCCAAAGGACTTGAACTTTCAATATGACTTCTTTTTCTTAAATGATGATAGTTAAATAAACGAAAATATCTAATAATTCCTTTTCCTTTTCTCCTTTTTCTTGATAAAAAAGTATCTTTAAAATAGCAGAAATATTATTATGACATTTCAATTACAGAATGAATATGTTGTTGTTGTTGTTAAGTGCCGTCGAGTCGCAGACGACTCATAGCGACCCTATGAAGGCGAGTCCTTGACGCTTGGGTGCCTTTCATCCTCTCTCCAAGTTCATAGGGTTTCCGGAGGCAAGCTATTATGGAAGTGGATGCTACTCCTCCTTCCACACAGTATGAATATACTTAAAGATATTTAAAATAAAAAAAGAATTCCTCAACACAGCATTAGTCACATTTAACATAAACAGGATATTCACTTTTATTATGTTTTTAAGGAATATATTACTCTATTATTTAAAAAAATCACACATACTCATCATAAAGACTGTAATAAATAAGAAAAAAACTAGTTCAAAACTGAAAGTTTTAAAAATGACTCTACATTCCATCCCGAAAAGGAATCACTTAGTAAACATTATTCCAGATATTCTTCTGTGTGTGCACGCGTGTGTATATGTACAACCACACCCACCCACCTATATACATACGTCAAATCAGTGTACATGTTTCTTTCAGTCACTGTTTATTATTCTTCTCCATAATTATTCCCCCCAGACAATTCCTCCAAGTTTTAGAAAAGGTCTGGTTAGCCCAAGACAGAGGGGTTTCCCAGGATGTAAGATTTTCAGAGCTAAAAGTAGAGAGTATCTGGGTAGGCTGGAATGTGTAGTCACCCTACAGGGGCTGTCCTCAGGAACAGGAATGGCCTCTCAGGCATTTATTGGCAAGACAGCACCAATCTGTTGGAGGACTTCTCGAGAGAAAAGGGCAGGCTACGAGCTGGCAGCAGTGAGCAATAACAGCAGCTGGCAAATCGGAACACCAGTCAGTTAAGGGGGTTTCAACAAGGCATGAAGTAGGATGCTTGGAAATGAGAGGAGTTTTCATTATCAAAAACAGTCTAGAAGGTGACCATGCAACTGCTGGGTTCAAGTAGAGGGGCCTGGAGAGACATGACTAGTCCTAAAAGAATGTTGGAAGCATTGACTAGGTTGTCTGGCAAAGAACTAGCAGAGGCTGTTAGCTCTTCTTCACTCAGCAGAATGGAGGCAAAGAGGGCTTGTACAGATTCAACCTAAAATTTGATACTGGAGCTAACTATGCCACTGTCGGCGCTGGGGGACAACTCTCCTGAAGAATTCACACTCAGCTCAGGCTGTGGGTTCCAGCTTGCAAAAAGTGACCGTGTTGTGTGCTCAGGTCCTCAGGTTCAAAGACTATTAAGATTAGTGGAAGACAGAATATTTAGGCTGTCAGAGGGCCAGACATTGAAAAAAAGGATTAAGAGAGATAATGAAATCACAAAGTATTAGGAAATAAAGATGAAAAGGATGACAAACAGGAACTAAGCATATGGTGTTTACATTCTCATGCCCAGACAAATACTCACAGCTAGATACTACATGACTGAATGCCTGCCTCCTCTTGTAAAAACTGACTCCATTTTTAAATTAAAATATAATTAGTACAATTAAGATGCAGAGACTTTTTCCTTCCATGAGTTTTGACAATTATCTACACCAATGTAACATTTTGAACATTTCATCACTTGGAAAGTTTTCTCATACTTTTTTCAACCAATTCCCTTTCTTTCCACTACTGTTTTGAATTATTCTCCCCTTCCAAAAATACTTTTTTGCCCCTTTTTGAGCTTTGTATATAAAAGGAAATGCATAGCACTGCCACTTTGTACTCTTTTGTGGTTGGCTTATTGTATGAAAAAAATATGTTAATAATATTAATACTCAGATATAATGCACATACAATTCACTCTTATATATTTACAGAACTGCGCAATGATCCCAAAGGAAATGCCATCCTCATTGGCTGTCACTCCCCATTCTCCTCTTTCTCTGGACCGATACGCAGTATCACGATGGATGGAGAGGAAATGGAAACTGTCAACACCTTCATCTTTCTTGAATGTACACCCCTTGATACAAGTAGTCAAGAAATAAGGAGACACATTGCACTGGGAAAATCTGTAGTTAGGAACCTTTCCAAAGTATTGAAGAGTGGTGCCTCACTAAAGTGTGTCTAATTCAGGCCATAGTCTTTCTGATTACTAGCTATGCATCCAAGACCTGGACAATAAATAAGGATGACAGAAAAATAATTGATGCCTTTTAAACTGTGGTGCTGGAGAAGAGCACTGAACATCTCATGGATGGCCAGGAGAACAAACAGGTATGTCTTGGAGAGGGTGCAGGTGGAGTACTCTTTGGAGGCAAGAATGATGGGCATATTCCTAGAAGGGGCTATTCCTTGGAGAAGGGCATGATGCTGGGAAGGGAAGAGGGTCAGAGTAGGAGAGGAAGACCCTCAACCAGGTAGACTGATACTGTGACTACTGCAATGGGCTCTTGGGTGTCAGGAAGTGTGAGGATGACGCAGGATAAAAGAGAGTTCAGATCTTTTGTTCATAGGGTAGCTATGAGAGTTGTGCTTGACTCAACAGCATTTAACAACAACAGAGCAATAGATTTGTCTACTACAGAAATTTGATACACATGGAATCAAACAATGTTTGGCTTTTATGTCTGGCTTTATTAACTTGCTTTTAAAGGTTACTTATTAGTTCTCCATTCCTTTGACCAAAGTAATATTCCACTATATAGATATAGGAAGCGCTGGTGGCCTAGTGGGTAGGAAACTGCCAGTCCAAAGCAGGGAGTTCAAACCCACCAGCTGCTCTGAGGGAGAGAGAGGAGCAATCTCCTCCCATGCAATTTATAGCCTCTGAAAACCCGCTAGAGGGTCAGCTATGAGTTGGTTCTGACTTGATAACAATGAGTTATTTGTTATGTGGCTATTAATTTTATCCATTCATCAGCTGATGGCCAACTGGGTTACTTTTTGGCTATTATTAATAATCCTGCTATGAATATTCGTGTACAAGTTTCTGTGTTTTCACTTCTCTAGGGTATACACTTCAGAGCAGAAATGGTGAGTCATGTGGAACCTGCAATTTGACTAAGAAACAGTCTTTCAAACAGAACAGAGGATTCTACACAGTCAGAAATGGTATATGTTAGGACTGTATTCTTTCTTCATGTTTATTCCAGCTATACACTGAACAAGTAATCCAAGAGGCTAGATTATAAGAAGCACAACATCAGGATTGGAGGAAGACTACTTAACAACTTTTGATAAGTAGATGGCACAATTTTGAAGATCTGAGACACTTAATGATGAAATTTAAAGACCAAAAGCCTTCAGGATGAATCATGATAAGAAGAAGAAAATCATTAGAAATGAGCCAATAAACAGTATCATGCTAAATGGACAAAAGATTGACATTGTCAAGGATTTAATTCAGAAACTACGCCATTACTGAACATCACTGTTCAGGTCTTTTGTTCATAGGGTCAGTATGAGTTGTCTACAACTTGACAGCACGTAACAACAATAATAACAACGAGAGAGCTCTATTGGCCTTGTGATACTACCAAGCCAAAGGTAGGTGATTTTAATCTGCGGCCCTCAGGCCTGATTTTAACTGTTTTTGGTCAAACATTCTTCTCAGTGGTATAGCATTGGTCTGTCCATTTGCTGAACAGAGGTTGCTGTGATGGTAAACACTATGACACTGATGTTGATGTGTCAAACATGATAATGGTTACCCATGGTGGACAATGTTTGGTGGAGCTCCCCAATTAAAACAAGCTTGGAAGCAGGAGTGGCATCTACTTCCAAAATAGCTTGCCTCTGGAAACCCTATGAATTTGGAGAAATGAAAGTTATACAAGTGTTCAGGTCTTCTGTTCATAGGGTCACTATGAGTCGTCTACAACTCGATGGTGCTTAACAACACAACATGCCATCACTGTTATCTTTATAGAAACCTTTAAAATTGTTTTATTGTTTTAAGTAACTATTACTAATGGAAATCAGCTTAGAGAAAAACGTCTGGGTTACAAAGTTAGCATGATTAAGTTTTCATAAAGTCTTTCAGAAGTTAACCTCCATAAATAATTTCCTAGAAACAACACATTCTTCTTTTAAAAGAGAGGTGCATGCTACTAGCAAATGAATGCTGATCTCTGCAAAGCGTTAGACACAAGCACAATGTTCACCAGCAAAATCTATTCAAAGCTGTAATGATAATATCAAAACTATGACTGCAAATCACTTGACCTATGTGAATGTCAACTGTGGATAAAGTAACCTCTTATTTTATACAGAAAATACACACACACACACAAACACACGTGCCCCTAAATAAAAATTAAAAAAAATATATCATTTTTGCTCATCATGACAATGAACTGTTTGTAGTTTGTAGTTTTAAAAACTAAGCAAATGTCCTAAAAATCCAGAAGACATGTACTAAGACATTAACAGGGATTTTCTTCAGGTGGTGCAATGACAGATTAGTCCCTCTTTTTTTTATGCATATTTTCAAAAGAGAGATCTAAGTTTCTCACAATATTTTAAACTTACGCTAGAACCATGTTAAAATCTGAGTGGTTGAACATGTATCCTCCAACAATCCACATTATATTTCCATGGACCACAGCTTTGTGAGATGCTCTGGGAAGCTTCAGGTTAGAATATTCCTCTCGAGTCCAAAATGACTGGTTAGCTGGTACAGGAATTGAACATCCAGGACCTAATAACATAAATAGGTTCACAAAAGGCAGCTTTAAAAACATTGCATTTAAAGCTGTAATATTCTAAATGTAACAACATTGGAAGACTACTTAGTCTTTCCCTTACCATGGAAATATCAAACAAATCCTTTTCATTTGTGCTCTCAATTTTGCTAAAGCTGGATGACCAAGGTCAATCCCTAATAAAGTTCAAAATCACATACTTTGCAATGAGGAGGGGGACCCCATTCAATATAATGTTTCTTAGTTGTGAAGCACTTGCTTAAGCAGCTCTCCAGAAAGAGTAAGCAGAAGAATTACTAGTTTTTAGAGATAAAGAGTAAGCACTAACCATGAGAATAATAAAATAAACTCTACATATTCTGGCAAGCAAAAAAAAAACAGATGCAAGCGAGGTAAGTCATTCTTGAGAAGCTTGGCTTCTGCTGTAATGTTTACACAGTAATATGTACTCAAATACTTCAATTATTTAACTCCTCAGCCAACAAACTATTAGGAAGGACAAGCAGAAAACAGCTTAAATTTAAAAGCATGCAAACAACTATGATTTCTTCAAAACAAAAGGGGTAATTGTGCAAAGAAAATCACTAAATCAATATAGCTGTCATCTTTCACTTTAACAAATTCCTCATTTCTGACTTCTACCAATGGGTCTGAGCATATCAAGAGACCACGAGAATGGTGCAAGTTGTTCACAGGGTCAATATGAGTCACAATCATATCTAAGGTACATAACAACAACAGGAACAATTCTAATGTAATTGTCTATGAACTTAGAAAAGTTTTCTGAGGAAACTGTATTGTTAAATCTCCTCCCACCTCTTGGAGTGGTTCTCTGCCAACCCCTCTTATAGCCGACACAGAGTTCTCCAATTTTCATAACTGAGTTGCAAAGACTGTTAAACCCCTCTACAATGCTAAAGAGAACCCAATCCCTTATTTTTGAAATGGAAATATTTACAAAAACCTGAATAAAGATACATGAAAGTTTGAATGCCACCTAGTAGGTGATTACTGAGGAGTAATAATGTCAGAGGACTAAAGTGCATCTGATTCAGGCCATGGTCTTTCTGATTACTTGCTATGCATCTGAGAGCTGGACAATGAATAAGGATGACAGAAAAAGAGTTGACACCTTTGAGCTGTGGTGTTGGAGAAGAGCACTGAACATCCCATGGGCAGCCAAAAGAACAAACAGATATGTCGTGGAGAGGGTGCAGCCAGAGTGCTCTTTGGAGGCAAGAATGATGAGGCTTCACCTCACATACTTTGGGCATGTTGCTAGAAAGGACTATTCCCTGGAGAAGGACAACTTCAACTAGGTGGATTGAGACAGTGACTGCTTGCAGTGGGCTCTTGTGTGTCAGAAAGTGTGAGGATGGCACAGGATAGAACTGAGTTCAGATCTTTTGTTTATAAGTCACTATAAGTCATACTCAACTTGATGGCATCTAACAACAACAACAGTAGGTGATTAATATATATAGCATATATGTGTTAAGAATAAAATCAATCTAGCACTTATTCAACTGGGAGCATTGTATAACGTAAAAGGAAAATCAAATCCACCAGATGCTCTGCTGGAGAAGGAAGGGCAATTTCCTCCTGTGCCAGTCAGATCCGATTTGACGGGACACTACAAGTTAAAAAAAAAAAGGGAAAAGAAAACTGGGAGACTCCTACCTTGCCACTGTGGGAAGCAGGAGCACCCTCTGACGTCACTTGAATTGCAGACGCCACGATGAGGAAACCCACAGTTATGTGCACAGTAAGGAATATCGCACGCTTCGCCTTTCCAGTTTTCAGCACATTCACACTGAACTGTGCTGCTGCTGTTATTAACCTTACATTCTCCTCGGCCTGAGCAATTATTTGGACACATGTCAAAACTATAAAAACAGGGAGAAATTAAGTCAACACAAAGCAATGCTTCCATTAATTGAGCACAAGTGTCACTCACTGTTTCTGCAGTTCATTCATAAGCAGGGCTGCAGCACTTACTGGTGTTGTATTCAGTTCAACAGTATCGACCCATCAGGGGCTGAGGTGCAAGTAAACCAGTCAACCCTGCTGGACTCTTACAGTAAGAGGAATGTCCAAGAAATAACAAGACAAAGAGAAAAGAAGTTTGTACAACACCATCCAAGCCTAGCTTTTTAAGGGTGGGATAATGGCTACCCTAATCTTCGAAGCACACAAATGATGAGCATTACAAAACAGCTCCATGAATGCCTGTTAGTGTGGGCAGAAGAGATTAGAACAAGCCACCAACATGATACTACCACCTTCATGTCACACATTCCTCTCAATAGCCTCTAAAATTGTGTAGAATTTGTTTAAGATTATTGCCCACACTGGTATATTCTAATTTCCTTATTAAGTTCACCTATTAATTTTAGGTGAAAGGCATGGGAGGGCTAGACCCAGTGACTACATCAACGGGCTCGAGTATATTAGGGATGATGAGGATGGTGCAGGACAAGGTATGGTTCAGCTCCATTGTCCATAAGGGCACTTTGATTGCAGTTGATTCAATGGCACTTAACAGCAGTTTAACTAAACGTGAAGCATGTCCACTCTACTGCGTCTCATAGTAATTTATTGATACCATACTTAAATAACATAATTAGTATTTTTTTTAAAAGGGTGGATAACTGGACGGTCAAGATATTTTACAAGAGGGACATAATGCTTGCAAGGGTTGATGGACAGTGCAAAAGCGGAAGACCCTGGATGAGATGGACTGACTCGGTGACTGGAGTCATGGGGCTAGGTGTGTCAGAGGCAGGTTGGCTCAAGATAGAGCAGGGTTCAGAGCTATTGTACTTAGGGTCGCTATGAGTTCAAGTGACTCAAAAGGAACTAACAAGGTTAAAAGAAAATTTTTTTATCCAAGTCTGTTAGGAAATCAATTTTTAAAAACAAGCTAATTTATGATACTGCATACAATCAAATATTAGTTATTATATCATTATAATAATCAATTATATTAATTTGTATACAGTATTTTTATAATCTATATTCTAGTTATAGTAAACACACTTTTCAAGCTTCAGTAAGCAGATTTACATTAAATTATTCATAAAATAATATTTTCTAAATCTTATAAATATGACTAAATTATTAGGTAGAAAAACTGAATTGCACATCTGCAGGCATCTAGAAAGCGCTATCTATAGCCTCTGTGTAATAACACATGCATATTAGTGAAACTTTAGTAAAGGACAATTTCCCTTTGAGAAAACTCTCTGAAAGGCAACAGTTTACAAAACAAAGACTAAATTATTTCACATTTGACTTGTTTTTCTGTAATACTGACAAAAATCATTTTTTAATTCTTCAATGGCCTAAGAGAAAACTACGGTACAGTATTTTTTTTCTACATACTTAAAACCTATGCCTTGTACCTGTAATAGCAGACGATCATTTCCTACAGACACACTTAATAATCACATATGAGGAATAGACATATAGCCAATACTTCATGTTACTAGCTTTGGGCAGTGGCAATCGTGTAGCCAGTGAGGTCTATTTGCAATGTAATTATTGCCAGTAGTTAATGGTACTAAAAAAGGAGAAGGGACTCCAACTTGTTCTTAGACATCAAATTATTAAAGTGCCATTAAATATAATTTTTAGCATTTTCTGGAGCAATGAGTCACATAAAGACTTCAAAATATGAAACTATTTTCATTTCTTTATAAAAGATATTTTACAATTTATAAAAAAATTAAAAGGAAAAAATGAATGAAAGACTATCTGCTTGTATGTAAACTGAGTAATGAGAAAATTATTCTAATTTGGTGAAATGAGGTAATGAGAAAATTACTCTAATTTTGTACAGGTAAAAACACAAATTAGAATGAAAAATAAGATGATGTGTCAACTTGTGTGAAAATAAAACCTATTTGTTCTTCCTTCCTTTAAAAGAAGACCAGAGCCCACTTGAGTGGCTGGGGCTTAGCTGAGGTAAAAGTCTTAAGACTCCTCCAGCTGAGGTCAGTCCAGAGACAGGCTTTATATAAGTTCAACCTGAGGCTATCTGAAAAATGAATGATAATTTTAATGTACATTCCTTTGAGTATCTTTCTGAGAATAAGTAACATTATTTTATGTGACATTTAATAAGGTCACACACAGAGATATCTAAGGACTCCCAGTAGGAAACAGTTCTTTTGGCATCCAGGAGTTAATATAACTGAATTGTATCATTCCTTCATTTAACAATTACTAATTTTGATCTCCTCTTCCTTGGCTCTGGTTGTTGGTGCATATATTTGAATGATAGTGGTATTCACTGGACTTCCTTGTATGCGTATAGATATTATCCTGTCACTGACAATATTGTACTTCAAGATGGATCTAGCAATGACTTTTTTAACTATGAAAGCAACTCCATTTTTCCTCACCTTTTCATCTCCAGAGTAATATATCATATGGTCATCCGACTCAAAATGCCCCATGCCAGTCCATCTCATCTCACCAATGCCTAGTATGTCGATATTTAGGCGTTCCATTTCTTCCTTAACAATATCTAATTTTCCTACATTCATGGTTCTCACATTCCATGTCCCAATCACCAGTGTCTGCTTACAACCGTTCCTCTTCCTTTGTATTTCCATACTTGAAAACTCAACCTCCTTTGCCTTTTCTGTTATCTACATGTGTTCTGTTGTACATAGGGTTTTCAGAGGCCTGCTATTTCAGAAGTGGATGGCCAATCCTTCTTCCTAGTCTGTCTAAATGTGAATGTTCAGATTTAGAGAAGTATCAGACAGACCAGCAAGTTAAAGGTATATCCCTTATTGCGGAGGTAACTTTAGTGTCAGTGTTGTCCCTGCCTTTCTCACATGCGTCTTTACCCACTTATTTCCCTGCTCCACCATCTACCAGGATACCCATCCACTTCTACCCCCCTCCCTTCACATCTATCTCCCTTTGACCAGCTCTCCATCTAATAACTTATATATGAAGGACATCATGCTTGGGAGGGTGGAGGGACAGCGCAGGAGAGGAAGGCCCTCTATGAGGTGGATTGGTTCAGTGACTGGGATAATTGGGATGGGAGTGTCAGAGACAGTGCGACTGGCACAGGACAGAGCGGAGTTTAGGGCTGTTGTACATAGGGTCGCTATGAGTCGCAAGCGACTCAACGGCACATAACAACAACAACAATTTTGATCTCCAGGGGAACACAAGGAGGCCTGGTGGCACTGTGGTTACATTCTGAGTTGCTAAAGGAAAAGGTAGAAGCTGGAACCCACCAGTTGCCCTTTAAGAGAAAGATGACACAATCTGTTCTCAGTAAGATTTCGTCTCGGAAATGTGGCACAGGACCGCCGTGAGTTGGAAATTACTCGAGAGCAATGAGTTTTGGGTTATGGGAGCTCAAAGCCCATCCTCTCCAGGGTAGAAAGGACCAGTCAAGTTAAGAAGAATATGTACTCCTGGGAAGAAATTCCAGGAATTTCCATTTATTCCATTACAGTTCACAGAGCTCAAAGAAGGGCTTTTCTATCGATGGAGTTAAAAAGGCATGATGACAGTGTCTGGACAGTCTTCTGCTGGGGACTCTGTCTGTGGGGTTTACCTTCTCCCACATAGCTGTGGCCCTGTGAAGGAAGCCTCCTGCTACACCATCCCTCCAACCCCAGCCCAGGGAACTCACAATGGGGTCTACGGGAATGATTCATCAATGCTACATAGAATGTGGATTGCAGGCAGGAGCAGATCAGTCTAGAGCTGATTAAAAATGTATATTTTAAGGCCCCATTCCTGTTAAGCTGGGTTTACGGGGCTAAAGACCCCAAATCTCTGTCTTGACGTGTCTTCAAAAGATTCCAATGCATTTTGAAGTTTGAGACGTTAGCTTAGGCCCATATCTCCCATTCAGCCTTCCATGACACAAGGATGGCCCACTCTGATAGCCATGACTTCCTGAGCTTCAATCCTGAACTGTGTCCCCACTGAAAGAAAGACCTCCCAGGACCACCTCTGTATGCTCAACCACAGAGATGTCCGCTTCCTCTCTCCTGGGACTTTCTTTTCTAGGCTGCTGTGACAAACCATCCACTGGTATTCCCTGCTCAGTGTAACATCTGGCACAGATTAAACTGTCAATATATATCATTATTATTGTTAAACAAAGTATAATATTTTAAATTAAATCACAAATAATAGACTTAAAATAGCTTACCTGTAAGTGATATTAAATCCAGTCAGATTATAAGCAGCATCACTAAAAAAATGCAGCAAGGCATAACCTGAGGTGACAACGACCTCGGGGACAGTCTCGTTACCGTCTCTCTCAGGAACAATGAGGCCGCTGAAATAAAAAGCACATCTCTCAGAAAGGGGATAAGCACAATCACAGACACATCACACTGTGGCAGCCACTAATTCAGAAGCTGGACTTCTCCCCTTTAATTTAAAAAAAACCATGATCTGGAAGGCAGGCAAACTCCTGTGACAATACAGTACTACCCTAACTCTCTAGAGTCCTTGGTGGCCCAAAATTGTGATCGTGCGTGGCTGCTAACTGAAAGACTGAGAGGTTCAAGTTTACCCACATGTACCGCAGGGGAAAGCCCTAGGGATCCACCTCCAAACATCAGCTACTAAAACACAGTTCTACTTTGACACACATGGGTCACCATTAGTTGGACTCAACTCAATGACAACTGGGAACTAGTTCCCTCCACTTGAGCTCTGGAGCCTCTAAGGAGCAGATCTGAATCTTCTGTCAGGCTATTCATACAAGGTTGTGTTTTTAAAGGTATCTGAGATCAATGGCTTTAATTATTTTTTTAAAGATAGACTTTTAAATATCTAAAAATTAAGAAGCTAGTAAGTAGAAGAACTCCAACCTTAGTATTCTGACAGATTTCCTTTAGCTAACTGCTCTCATATATAAATTCTCTATTCTGCTTATTAATATACCTTAAGCATTTCCCGTCTTATTAAAATTTTGTTAGGTTACTCGTAAATAAAAGAATTACTGAATCTACAAGTCTAAACAGTGGCTTTGAAGCAAATACTACCATGTTTTTCAAAAGCAATATGCCTATCAACAAAGAAAGAATCCATCCTACTTCACCCTGCCAATAATGCAGATAAATAAAAATGTGTGGTTTTTTAAAAAGTGTGTTTTATAGTTAAGTGCTTGGTTACTAAATGAAATGTGAAAATCCCATAGAAGAAAAGACCGGGCAATCTGCTTCCAGAAAGATTGCTATAGTTGTTGTTAGGTGCCGTCTAGTCAAGTACAACCCACAGTGGCCCTAGATCTGAATCCGGTCCTATTCTGCACCATCCTCACATTTCCTGACACATCAGGGCCCTCCGTGGCAGTCACTGTGTCAATTCACCTAGCTAAAGGTTTTCCTCTCCTTCACCCACCCTCACCCTTCTAAGACAGATTTGTTTGTTCTTTTGGCGTCCATGTTCAGTACTTGTCTCCAACACCACAGCTCAAAGGTATCAATTTTGTTTCTGTAATCTTTATTCACTGTCCACCTCTCAGGTGCATAGCAAGTGATCTGAAAGATTAAGGCCTGAATCAGATGCACCTTGGTCCTCAAAATGACATTATTACTGCTCAATAATTTGGAGAGGTCCCTAATTGCAGACTTTCTCACTGCAGTATGTCTCCTGATTTCCTGACTGTTGGTATCAAAGATAGTGATTGTGCATCCAAGAAAGAGGAAGTGGTTTTTTCCATCTATATGGTACAATTCTACTCTGTTATATAAGATTGTTATCAGTCAGAAAGCAATTCAATAACATGTTGATTTGAGTAAAATAACACTATAATCCCAAGGTTATAACATTATGATCCTTCTGGTCTACTTGTTTCCCTGGAATATGTATCACAACTACACCCACTTCAAGGTCTATGATAATCTTGGATGTTCAATTTGCTTTGAATTAGCGGGGGTGTTTTGGTTGGTTGGGGTTTTTTAAAAGAAGACACACTTGCAAGTATTCTACAAGAGTATTCACTGTGACATTATTCGTAATAGCTGAAAGCTATTTGTATGCTCACCTATAAGGAGCTGGCTAAATGGGTTTATTGTACTTCTGTCGGCCCACCGGTCTAACACAGGGAGTTCATCAAGGGGAATGAAGAGCAAGCTGCAAAACAATGGCCCAGTGTATGTGTATATCTACGTGTATTTCCTAAGTTCATATAAAAACAATGACACATACATACAACCCAGAAGTAAAGAACAAGAAAGAAAGGGAAGGGAACTTTCAGTCAATGAAAGTGTTAATACAGAACAGAGTTCTAGGAGCATCAGAATGCTCAGGGTGCTCCAGTGATTACTAACTAGTGACGTGTTTGCTCTCATTTAGTCATCTAACAAACACTTGTCAAGCACCTACCTTGCATAAAGCATTATTCTAGGTACCAGGAGTATAACAGCACAGACGGCAAAGGCACTGCCTTGATCAAGTTCACATTAAAGAAACAACAGCTGGATCTACATACATGTCCCTCTGCCTGGCAGAGACAAAGGCTATGAAGGGCAACAGAGTAAAAGAACAAAAGAAGGTGCTGCTGTAGAAACGGCAGTTGTAGAAGGTCTTTGAAGAGGTGAGGGCTGATCAGAAACCTAAATAAGGGGCTGAGCTTATGCTTCCATCAGTTTTCTATACCAACAGTCTTTAAAATAGTGAAGAAGTCTCTAGATAGAGCAAGGTTAATGTGCTCAACTACTCGTTGAAAATTTGAGTCTACCTAGAGATATTTTAGTAGACATGGTGATTTACTTAAAAAAAAAATAAATCAGTCACTGAAAACAAATGGAGGACAGTTCTCCTCTTACACTTACAGGAATGTCATGGATTGGCACTTACTGAACAAGTTGGCTTTTTAAATACTGAAGGGGTACTTGGAAAAGCAAGGCCACCTAGAAAAGTATTTTGAAAGCAATCTTGCCACAGGAATCGTTTGGGGGCTTTGGTCACATTGAAAAACCCTGCACCCTTCTATGCAAACAATGAACTTCAGGATTAGAGAGACCAGATTCCATACTCCTAGGAATGTCACTGACATCTCTGAGCCTCAAGTTTCTCATCTGTAAGAGAAAAACCCTATCTACCCCACAGTGTTATGCCACAGATCAGACTTGAAAGCCTGTGAAGTGCTGTGCCCAACACTACCAGGTACTCAGTAAGTGACATCGAGCATATTTATATGGTACAGACAATAGAGTGTGTAGGATGGATGGTAGACCAGCACAGGGAGTCAAGGGCCTCTACGTGAGAGGACGAGAAAGTGTGAAAGTAGCTTTCCCATCATCAGAGGAGTCTGTGTCTTCACCTTAAAAACTTGAAAACAAACTATTTATGAGAAAAATGAACTTCTGCAGAATAAATGAACACAAATACTGTTTCAACTCAGCAAGCAAGGCAATGGAAAAGCGTCTAGGTGATGAAGAGATGCTGCCAAAGTGCCATAATCTGTCACTTCAAGTTACAGCCTTGCCCCAACCTCCCTGTCCATGGCCTGTAGGTAGAGAAACAAAGACTGGGGCAGCTGAGAAGACAAGTAGCTGTGCAACTTGAACACAGCAGAACGGCCTGCCCTGGTGTTCTTTACTATTAGTTATTTCAAATGTACACTTAGCACTGTCTGAAACCATTCCTGTCAAGGATATGAAAATAATCTCTTAATGAACCTGAACTTCAGCCAAACCATCCCCAGGTAGACAAATGCGCTCTTAGGACACAACCTGACTTTACCAACAACATAAGCTTACTGATAATCCTCAATTTGACATACTTTTTCCCTGGCACGACCTCTGTAAAGGCACAGATTAAGCCAGAGGTAAGTCAGCTAAGGACCTGCTAACAGAGTCAGGCAGGGTCTACACCTTTACCTGACGAAGGAAGGTCAAAGAACATAGAAGAAGTGCCATCCCTTGACTACCTTCTCCATGTGTATGACGGCCTAACCACCCTGGTTTCTACTGGGTGCCGGGCAGGCTGACTGACCTCTGATTTCCAATGGTTTCCTCTGAAAGTTCTTCATGGCCTCAACAACTGCCTCTTCAACTCTTGACCTTCTTGTTGTTGTTTTTATGTATTCTCGAGTCTGAACTGACTCATAGCTGACCCTCCAGTGGGTTTTCAGAGGAAGTTTTACTGCACAGGAGGAGATACTGTCTATCTTTCTCCCCAGCTGGTGGATTCAAACTATGTGCCTTTGCAGTCAGCAGTACAACTCTCTACAGCCTATGCCACCAGAGCTTCCTCCAGGACTGATGGCCCCACAAACCACAGCCTCCTCTAGCCAACACCAGAAGAACTAGATGGCACTCACTACCATTACCAACCACTCTGGCCAATGACACATAAACAGTCCCAGTCAGAATGGGAGAAAATTATAGAGCAAAGCTCAAGTTCATAGAAGACCAGACTTAATGGACTGATAGAGAATGAAGGCACCCATGACATTGTTGTTGTTGTTGTCATCATTGATTGTCTTCAAGTCAAGCATGACTCATAGTAATCCTATGAACAAAAGGCCTGAAGCCCATGACTATTACCTATTACCCTAAAATGCTCTTTCAACCTGGAACTGATGTCACTCCTAGAGGTCACTTCCCAGCTGAGTAATAGATTGTTCAGTAAAAGTTCTTTATCAAGTTATCAGGAGGAAAAACTGCAACCATTTTTAATTCTCCAACATCAAAAACATATAATACAGCTAGTTCTTCTTAGTGAAAATAAAAATGTCAAAACTAGTTAGAAGATCCCATACAGGCGAGCTCTGGTGGCCTAGTGGCAAGAAGCTGCACTGCAATCCCAGAGGTGAGCAGTTCAAATCCACCAGATTCTCTGCTGGAGCAGGAGGGACAATCTCCTCCTGTACCAGTCAGATCTGATTTGATGGTACACACACATGCAAAAAGAATAAAAATAAAAAAAAAATTTTAAAAAAAGAAGATCCCATACAGTTGATGCTTTAAACACCTGAAGGTCAATGAAGGAAAGGACCCTCAGTGAAGTGGACAGACCCAGTACCCAGTAACTGCAGTGGCAGAGGTTACGAGGACAGCACAGGACAGGGCAAGGTTTCAACCAGTGGTCACAGCATTGTTATGAGTCAGAGTGGATTCCATAGCACCTAACAACAACATGCACCTGATGTAAAACCACTTTAACTGTTAATACAGAATGGTTATTGTTGTTGTTGATGTTGTTATGTGGCATCAAGTTGCATGAGACTCATAGCAACCCTGTGTACAACAGCCCTAAACCCTGCTCTATCCTATGCCAATCTCACTGTCTCCAACACACCTACTCCCATTACCCCAGTCACTGAATCAATCCACCTCAATCAGGGTCTTCCTCTCTTGCGCTGTCCCTCCCTCCCAAGCATGATGTCCCTCTCCAAGGACTGGTCCCTCCTTGAAAAATGTCCAAACTATGTCAGAGGAAGCTTCAGAATCCTTGCCTCCAAGGAGCACCTAACTATTAATATAGAATATACCTGTTCCAGGGAAAAAAATTACAATGATATATAAGTATTTCTATTCTTAGCAAGAAACCGCTTTCCATTTATGTGCCTTGTTCCCAAAAGTTTCCCTCAATACTTATACAATAGGATACAAACATACACTATGGCTACACTATGATACAAATGTACACTTGATACTATTTACAAGTCAGGACACTGAAAAGAGGTCACCTACTGTATCTTGAAACTCACCTAATAGCTACAGGAAACCAAGAAGCACACAGTGATCACAGTCCAGGCCTATCACTCTTTCCACAAAATTAAGTATGTTATGTGAGAATAAAGCTAAATCTACTAAAAATGCAACTGACAAGCTTACACCCAGAAATCAAATAATGATTAACGAGGATTTTTATGCCTGAGCTTACCTAAAGGCAGCAACTAGTGGTGCATAAATTGAGTCGCCATCATAAACATATAAATGGTCCCAACTACATTCTGTAGCAAAATGGTTGAAACGAAGTCTCATTATTCTGTTTGGCCTGAAAATAATAAGAAAGTTAATTTATAACAAAGCAAGCTTCATACCCAACAAATACTTGAGGAAAATATCTATATTTCAGGAATTTACAGGGGAACAAACAGTTCTTCTGGTAGTAAAAGCCATTTTCTTTTATTTACATAGCACTTAACATGGACAAGAGATCATTAAACATGTATGCAAATGGTAAACAAAACAGAAGTGGTCTGTATGGAAAGAGTTCATTCAGTGTTTCCCGTAAGTCATAATTTCACAAACTGTCAATTCTCTGAACTCTCCCACTTGTCTCTCTTTCTACAGTAAAAGCCCTGGTCTAAAGGAAACCAAGATTCTGCTCTGACTTAAAATGTGTCCAAAGACAAGTAAGTATTGCTAGACAAAAAGCATCGTCGGGCGGACTGGGTCTGGTCCTAATCACTGCTCACCAGCTTTAAATGGTACTTTAACTCTTTTCATCTATCACACTGCTTCCTCCATCGCTTTTCTCCACTTTTGACATTCCTTTTTTAAAAATAAACCAGATTCTTTCTTCTGTACATCTCCACACCTTCTGGACTTGCCTGATCTCTGTGCATTCCAAAAAATTTTAAGTAGCAACTACTTACTCCAGGATTTAAATATCCATCCTTGGGTTTAGTGCTAAACTCCACTGTCAGTTACATAACTGACTTCCGGGTATATCCCTCTCCAGCACCACCCGGGAAACATTTCCAAAATTAAACCTTCCATTCTCCCTCCCTATTTAGTTTCTCCTGAATGTGGCACTGCACATCTGTCCATGCCAGAAACCTGGAAGTCATCATTGATTTAATTTCTTTCTCCAATATTGTACTCTACTGCTAAATTCTGATTATTCCAGCTTCAAGGTATATTTCAGGTCTGTCCTCTTTTTTATGCCTTCACCACTACCATGCTAGTCTAAATTAACATAATTTTTAGTCTTGCTTACAAAAACAATCCATCATTGTTGTTGTTGTTACATACTGTCAAGTCAACCCACAGTGACTCTATGTACAGGAGCTCTGAACCCTGCCCTGTCCTGAGCCAGTCTCACTGTCTCCAACACACCTACCCGCATTGCCCCAGTTACTGAATCAGTCCATCTCATCAAGGGTCTTCCTCTCCTGCAGTGTCCCTCCTACTTTTTTAGCATGATGTCCTTCTCCAAGGACTGGTCCTTTCTGGCCATGTGCTACGATTACCCACATCTAATTCAGTCTCTGTATTAAACAACATAGGCCAAATGAAAATTTGTGATTCTTTATTTAAAACAATTGGTGGCTTCCTACTGCACTTAGGAAAAAAGGCCAAATTTTTAACAAATGATGACCTTCTGTGCATCGCTCTCCCACACTCAACTGTTTTAACCTCCCTCAGTTGCTTCAGTTTTAAGATTCTTACAGAATACTCTTCTAATTACTCTTTCCCTACCTAATTCCTTGTCTTCCTTCAGACTTCAGCTCACTATCACTTCCTCAAAAAGATATGAGACTCTCAAGCCAGGCCATATGGCACATAACTAACATCTGTCCTCCCTACTGGATAGTAAGTTCTCTGGTGAGAAGGACCAGGTCTGTTTTCAATCACGGGTTTATCCAGCACACAACATAGTTAATGTTTGACACAAGATGGCACACACACAAAAGATCTGTTTCACATGATTTTACTTGACAGCTCTTAAAAAGTCCTGCCAATTCTGAGATGGTTCTTTTACACTTCTGTCTAGTGCACAGGCCTTTTCACTTCAAATAAGCATACGAGATATACTCCAACCATACCCATCAATGTATTCAGTCAAACAGCTTCTAGTCAAAGAGGAGTTTATAGAACACATGTGATTCCCACAAAGCATGTAGATTATCCCAAACATTTTGCTTCAGGATGAGTAAGTAGCATTCTCAAACTTTTCAGTCTGTTTTACATGTGCAGATGCATTTGAACACCCACACATTTAGCCTCTGTTTTCCTCCTTTAGGGAGTTTCCTATCCTACAACTTCAGCTTGAGTATAAGATAGCTACTACAGCTTGAGCTACAAACTGAACTAATCACTTTTTTTCTTAGAATACCACTTTCATGTGGAAGAATAACTAGTTGTCCACATGTAGATAGTTAGCAGACATTTTCTAGAAAATGGACAAAGACAGACTGTAATTTCAAAGAAAGCAGCCACTTACAGTATTTTATGTCAGTGATAAAGCCTGAAATTTCAAAAGGTAAGTAACACTTTGGGAAATGTGTATTTGCTACCTAGATGTAACTTCCCAAGAGGTACCTTACAAATTTCTGATGAGATTATGTAATATAAATAATCAATATAACTTTAATATATCAATATTTGGAAGATCTGCATTAAATCCGTCAATCTGTATATTCCAAATGATCCAAGTAACATGTTACAAAATCCTGCATATGTAAGAAATCCAGCAACTTTTAATAGAGCAATAAAGTTGAAAAAGTTGACTAATATTACCTGAGTCTACACTATAATTTACTTTAAAGAAATTATTACCTGTCAAGTTTTGATATAGTACCAAAGAAGATTAACTATAATTATTTAAATAGACAATTAAAATCTCCTCCCTTTTCCTACTACATATTTAAGTGAGGCCTGCTTTTTTTCTTTTCTTTTCACATTCTTCAGCCATAATAATATAACAAAGTGAATGCAAAAAAATAGGACATCTAGCTATCCTGAAGAGTTCTGCAAAAAAGTACAAAAATTATTTTCTTCTGTTCTTTAAAAATATTGGTTTGCTTGTTCTCATAAAAGTGTCACTTGTACTAATATGTAGTAGGTTTATTACTGTTGCTTTTGAAAGAACTAACAATATTTCTTGGTCTTTTTTCTAGCAGGGTAAATACTGAGAGATACAACCCACAAACCAAAAATTATTTTGGTTCCTTGACCTCAAAGGTTAAGGGCAGAAAAAGGTCCCTTTCTAAGAGACCAGAAACTACTTGAAGTTTTTGGTAAAGAGAAGGAGAAAAGACAACAACAGGTAGAGGACAAAAGGGGGTCAAGAGATTATGCTGCTTGGGTTAAAGAAATTATTTTTATTTTCTTGCCCACAATAAAAATACTTAGAAAAATGACGCATTAGCATTTGCTAATGCTTTAAGTAAACTATTAAATTACTTAATAGTTTCTGTACAAACCATGGCCTCATCTACTCTTAGACCAGAAGGACTACATTACTGCCTGTTCTGAGTGGCACAAGCAACAACAGATGGACCCTGACAGAACAGGGGAAAAATGTGGACAGGAACCTGTAATGCTTTAAAAGATGAACAACATAAACACTCTCACTGGACTGGTTGAGACTGGAAGACTCCCTACAGCTATTTTCCCAGATAAGCATTTCAACTCTTGAACTAAAACTAACCCCGGAAATCACCTCATAGCTAAGCAGCAAACTGGTTAAAAAGAGGAATATCACTGTGCTCTTCTGAAAAATCTCCAATATGGGACTAAGATGATCAACACTCACTTTAAAAACAAAAATGATTTGCATCTCTCTCAGGGCTAGGGATTTTGAACATTTCTTCATGTGCTTGTTGGCCATCTGAATGTCTTCCTTGGTGAAGTGTCTGTTCATATCCTGTGCCCATTTTTCAATTGGATTGTTCTCTTTTATTTTGTTGTGGTGCTCGAGTATTCTATAAATTCTAGATATAAGTCCCTTGTCTGACATGTCATTACCAAAAACTTTTTCCCAGTCTGTGACTTCCCTTTTTACCCTGTTAGAGAAGTTTCTGGATGCGCATAGGGATTTGATTCTTAGAAGGTCCCATTCACCTATTTTATCTTCTCCTGGTTGTAAATTTTTCAGAATACTGGGAAGACTCTTTATGTTGTGGATTAGGACTACTAAAGTTTTTCCAAGCTTTTCTTGAATGAAGTTTACCGTCCTTGGTTTTAGTCCTAGGTCCATGATCCACCTTGAGTTGGTTTTTGTATATGGAGTGAGGTGGGGATCTTGTTTAATTCTTCTGCAGATAGTTTTCCAATTTTGCCAACACCATTTGTTAAAAAGGCTGTCATTTCCCCACCTAACTGATTTCATCTCTTTGTCAAAAATCAGGGTAGAGAAGCTGCGGTATATTCACACAATGGAATACTATGCTGCATTGAAAAACAAGGAACTCATGCAATATTATTCAAAATGGGTGAACCTGGAGGACATTATGCTGAGTGAGGTATCTCAGTCACAAAGGGACAAATACTAGATGGTGCCACTGTTGTAGAATGAGGCTGGCATTGGGGTGGGGGTAAGACTGAGAAAAACTGGATGAAATATGTTTATGGCATTGAAGTCTATGGGGGAGAGAATAGTCTAAAAGTATTATATTTTAGGGCATTATTTTTATCGTAGGAGTATGCAATGAGGGTTGCAGAGTGGATTATATTTGGGGGTAGGGGGTGGGGTTTGGGGAGGTGCGGGGGGGTTGTGTACCAATGAGGGAGTTTTTCTTTTGCTTTTCAAGGAGAGGAGCAAAAGGGAGGGGGGAGGGGTTTGTGCGGGGAGAAGGGTGCAACAATGAATGAATGGAATCCCAAAATCTCTGTAGATGCTCACTGAAATGAAAAATAAACAACCTAAATTAAAAAAAAAAAAACAACAAAGATGAGAATGTACATGAGAAGGAAAATGAGATTAATGGAAATAAGCAACAGAAATCATGAGAATGTTCATGCCTCAGAAATAATGTGACCAATGTAACCAACTTGAAAGACCTTTGTGAAAATTGCTCAATGGGACCCTAACCTACTCTACAAACCTTCACTGCAAACACACTATTATTTTTTTAAAAAAAACAACAACAACAAAACAATAAATTTCTATTATAGTTGAAAACATACAAATACTATATGTAGACAAGTCATTTGTAATGATACTAAATCAACAACGAAATTTCTTTTTTGGAAGGGAGGGTTTGAACATCTGTTAATGTTCTTTTTTTAAAAAATTTGCACAAAACTTTACAAGTTATGTTGCATTTTCATTCAATCTCTCCTAGATATTTTGTTTTATAATAGTAGTTAAAATTTACCTATGTACTTAATTACAATGTCTATTCAAACTTATTTTAAATTGCCTTTCCCTTTACCTATAATGAAGATCAAAGAAATAAGAAAACAAATCTACTTGTCAAATGAAAAATTCTAAATTTTTTTAAAAAACATGTTAAATTCTTTATGATATATATAATTTCGCGTCTAGTAAAAGTAAATCTAAAGAAAGATGAAGCCATTACTACTTACTGTCCTTCAATGAGCCATGTGCACTTCGTTTTATATTTATAATTTCCAGGTCCATCTGTTACAAACCCTGAAGATCCAGTTAGTCTGTAAATGAAATAAAAACTTAAATTCATTAGAATTTACTACATTGGTAACAGCTTTCTAAATTCTTCTATAAAATCCCAAATGAAACATAGTGGGTACATGAATGGTACAACCAGAAAATGACTAGTTATATCTAAATTGCACAAATCAAAATTAAACAAGTCCAAGTCAGACACTTAAAATAAGACACAAAAATATTTTAAAAGTCATATTTTGCACCATGAAAATGGCCACAAGAACATATTTATAAATATGAACTGGTTTTTAAAATTAAGATCATTAATATTAAGGTCAGTTAACAAGTAAATGTACTGCATCAAGTCAATCTTGACTCAAAACAACAAAGCAGGAGAACTGCTTCACAAGATTTCCAAAACTGTAATCTTTACGGAACAGACTGTCACATTTTTTTGCATCAGTTACAAGCGGTTGTTGTTGTTATTAGGTGCTGTTGAGGCACATAGGAAGAGTCTGCGCATCTTTCTCCCATGGTTTCGAACCACCAGAGACGTAGTCTTTGGATTAGCAGCACAACTCCCTACAGATTAAGCCACAAGAGCTCCCATATTGTTAAAAAATTTTTAAAGAAAGATCTATTTCTTTTTTCATTACGGTTTCCAGACCGTATTTCCTTGTTTGCATTAACAGTATCAGTCTCCCTGAAGCAGAGCTTCTTTTTGGCTCTGTCTTACTTTCTGAGTCATCTATTCACATACCAGTTACTCCTCTTCACACACTGAAGCTATCAGCACCCTGTTCATTATATTCCATTCATCTGCATCAACACCCAAGGCACTGCATCCAACACTCAGCCTCTCAGCCTTTCCCACCTACTACTGTCCAGTCAGTTCTGTCTTACAAACACCCTCCATCAACTTTCTAAGGCTGAAAATCTTAATGAGGAGCTTACACATCTTTCTTTAGTGGAACAGCTGGTATACTCCAACCACCAATCTTTTGGTTAGCAGCCTAACCACATACTACACCACCAGGGCTCTTTCTTACCTTACCATTAACAATCAGTTCTTCCACTCCACTTTTTTAAAATTTTTTTTTATTTTATTATTTTTTTGTGTGTACGGTCAAATTGGATCTGACTGGTACAGGAGGAGAGTGTCCCTCCTTCTCCAGCAGAGCATCCGGTGGAATTGAACCTCGCACCTCTAGGACTGCAGTGCAGCTTCTTGCCACTAGGCCGCCAGAGCTCGCCTCTTCTACTCCACTTTTGCCACTCATTCCTTACCCTTTAACAATACTATCACCAAGATCTCCATTTTAAGCATCCTACTACATAAAAGAATGTGAATTCCAGAATATTTAATTGTGCTCATGAGAAACCTACACTTAGCTCAAGAGGCTGCTGTCCAAATCGGGCAAGGGAATACTGCATGATTTAAAGTCAAGAAAGGTGTGAGTCAGGGTTGTATTCTTTCTCCATAATTATTCAATCTGTTTTGTATCCTTTCTCCATATTTATTCAATCTGTATGCTCAACAAATCATTTGAGAAGCAGGACTCTCTGAAGAAGAATGTGGCACAGGATTGGAGAAGACTCAACAACAACCTATGTTATGTAGATGACACAACATTGCTCACTGAAAATGAGGACTTGATGCACTTGCTGCAGATGATCAAAGGCCTTCAATATGGATTACATTTCAACAAGAAGAAAACAAAAATCTTCACCACTGGACCAATAGGCAACATCACAATAGAAGGAGAAAAGATTGTAGTTGTCAACAATTTTATCTTACTTGGATTTATAATTAATATCCTTGGTATCAGCAGTCAAGAAATTATAAAAACAAGTTGCAATGGGAAAATGTGCTGTCAGGAAACTCCTGAGTACTTCAGAGCAATGATGCCAGCTTAAAGATTAAGGTGCGCCTGATGCAGGCCATAGTCTTTTCAATCACTTGCCATACAGCTGAGAGGCAGATGATGAATAAGGATGACAGAAAAAGAATCAGTGCCTTTGAGTTGTGGTGCTGGAGATGAGTACTGAGTAGTCCACGGATTGTCAAAAGAACAAATATCTGTCTTAGATAAAGTGAAGCTGCTCCTTGAAGGCAAGAGTGGTGAAATTCCATGTCTTATGCACTGAACATTTTGTTGGGAATTGAGGAGGGACAAATCCTTGGGAAAGGTGGAGGGTCAGCATAAGAGAGGAAGACACTCAATAAGATGGATTGACACAGTGACTTGAACAATGGGTTCAAGTGTATCGGAGATGGCAAGGATAGCACAGGACAGGGCAGGGTTCATGTTCATTGTTCATGGGGTCCCTGTGAGTCACAGTCAACTCTGCCACATAACAACAACAATGATCTTCTTTAGGGAGCTCTGGTAGTTCAGAGTGAGATGGGCTAGTAACCCAAAACTGATCTGCCTCCAGAGGGAGCATGGAGATGTGCTACAGACTGCCCTTTGAGGAAGATCTTGCTCTACCATCCAGTGTTTGGTGGTCAGTCCTTCAGGAGCTACCTCGTTCCTTCCCAGGATAGCTGTACTCTGGTACTACAGAGGACAGGGCATTTCAATTCAACATGGGACAACCCCGACATGCAATACTCACTATTAAAACTCTACTCTGTCAAGTCTACCTCCAAATTTAACTACTTTACCCTAACTGGGCTTCCTGTTTCTTCCTGTTATTGGTGCTACAGTAAAATTTTACCCCAAACTCTCTTAGTATCTGCTTCCAAAAAAATGCAACCTGTAACACACACTCAAGAAGAGATCATCCATTTTCTTCCTTTGGACTTTGGCTACAGCCATCATGCTACCAAGCTGAACATAAAGCTAAAATCAAGGAAGGACAATCAAAGGTTCTAAAGACTGGTGTCACACAACCACAAAAACTTCTAGCTTCAGGAGGGAATATATTTTCCTCTGCTTACTGTTTTATTGTTTACATGTGTGTGTCTGTCTGTCTGTCTCTCTCTCTCTCTCACACACACACACATACAATCTTATTTATTTTGCTTTAAGCTTTTCTAGCTCAAGTTTTATAGCTCCCTACTATTCTTAGTTAACTATGAAGAACTGCTAAGGCATGAGAAGGGTCAGTATTTACATGTCAGAGTCATTTTACTAAAGAAATATACCTCAGGTTGTTTTTATTTTAAATGGTTCATCTCTTTAAACAATCACATCTACTTATTTTATTCTGACAAAATGAGCTAAACTCACCAAGACAGCAAACAAACACTGTCAAAGGGTGTAGAGAGATCAGAACTCTCATTCACTGAAAGTAAAATGGTGCAATTATGATGAAAAACAGTTTGATACATTCTTAGAAGGTCATTCTAGTCTTAGAACGATAGAAATACCATTTGATGAATCAATCCCACTACTTAGTTGTTGCTGGTGTTGTGTGTGCCATCAAGTCAGAAACAACTCATAGCTGACCCTCCAGTGGGTTTTCAGAAGCAGTAAATCACACGGGACTAGACAGCCCACCTTTCTCCCTCAAAGGAGCTGGTGGAATCAAACTGGATGCCTTTGGGATGGTAGAGCAGCCCCTTACTACTAGGCTATGAGGCTATCTTTATGAGTTATGCTAATCAATAGCAATTGATGTTACTAAAGAAAATGTCAATGCATGACTATATGAAAACCCAATATGATTTGCAAGTCATCGGCCCACAAAAAATCATTATATAGTAAAACCTGAAAACCAAAAGGAAAAACCCAGTCACAGCTACGTAACTTTAAAAAAAATGCACAGATATGATCACAGGCAGGCTTTCATCATTAACTAAAGAATAATTTCTTTTTTTAGTCTACATCTTCAGTTTCCCTCTACTCCCATTTCGCTCACAAGATAAACACTGAACTACCTAGCAAGCATTTTTAACTTTTTTCTTTATATTCACGAGACAATCATATCCATGTATGATCCTCTGAAACTCTTTCTGGTTACTCAAATTGGTTTATTAAATTTCTCTGCATTTTCGTCACTCAGCAAGACCTTGTGGGGACCTCTTCAACTAACCACATCTTAGTCTAATTCACACATGCTATTCCAGTGGACTTTTGCTGCCTTTTCTCTACTGGCATTTATTTAATTTTTAGTTGGCTGGCATCATGCACACTGTTGCAACAAATATCCTTATACATATGGCCTTACTTAGGCATTTTTTTTCTTCCTCCTTAGAATGCAGGGAGAGGATTACTGGACCAAAAGGAATATGAATTTTAATTACTAACTTAGCTGCCAAATTATTTTCCAAAAGGCTATAACAACTCACATTTCCACCAGCAATGTAGAAAATAATACTTTTCTCCACATCCTCTCTCAGGCGTTCTTGTTTCTTTTAAAATTTCCAAGAATTTAATTTCCGATTCCCTGGGTCTGAGTGAATGGTCAAGAAATGGTTATGGAAAATTTGCAAAAGATACGAAAGGGAAAGGCTGGGGCGGGGGCAGGGGGTGTAGGGATCCAACCAAATCCACTGCCATCAAGGCAATTCCAACACACGGCCAGCCTCCTCCTTGTTTCAAAAGCTGTGAATCTCTACAGGAGGAGATGGCCTCATCACTTTCCTTGAAGCAGCTGGTGGATTCAAACTTCAGACCTTTTTATTAGCATGTAATATTTAAGGTTAGGAATATCAATCTAAAAAGTTGGGTCAAGTTTTATATTATTATTGATAACAATTAAGGACATGTACTCTCTGTATACTAATATGCTCTTCTTAGTTTCACAAAGCAGAAGTTTCTTTTCCATCTTTTCTTCTAATCACTTAAAGCTAAAACTTTCTCTCTATGTACTGCTTCAGTGGCATTCCACAAATTTCAATACACCGTGTTGGCATCTTCATTCATTTCAAAGTGTTTTCTAAATTCTCTTGTTTTTACTGTGACATGTGTTATTTAGAAATGTATTGCTTTCATTTCCAAATTTTGGGAGGAATTTTTCAAGAGATCTTTTTTTGTTACTGATCTCTATTCATTCCACTGTGTCTAGGACCCATACTCTTTATTATTTAAATCCTTTTAAATTTATTAAGAATTGTTTTATGACCTAGTACATGATCTATCTTGGTGAATGTTCCAGGGGCACCTGACTGTGTGCAATCTGGCTTCAAGATGTATGTGTGTGCATGCATGCAATATTCTATAAATGTCAATTATGTCAAGTTAATTGTTATTCATCGATAACCTTGCTAATTTTTTGTATATTCTATCAATTATTAAGAGGAGAATGTGGAAATCTTCAACCATAATTGTAGATTTGTCTTTTTCTTCTTTTAGGTCTCACTACTGCCACTATATTCTGAGGGGCTCTGTTATTAAATATCTACAATTTTAGGAGTGTGTGTCTTAAATTTATCCTTTTGTCACTATGGAGTTTCACTTCTAATAGACTTCCTTTCCTATTCTCACCTCCACAAAAATAAGACTCTTTTATCTTCTCCTTTTTTCATCTTTGTTCTATAAGACTTGGCACTTAAAAAAACCAGTCCTTTCTATATAAGCATCCTTACTGAGCACTTTTACCACATATCCTCAATCTATCTTCATTGATGAAGGTGCCATTTTAAAGATAAAGTCACGTTCACTGCTCACTACTCCTTTCATTTTCCCTAGTCTTATAGCATTTTACTCCCTTTATATGGTTACAATTTTCCTCAAATAGAATGCCTGAGTGGTATACTCTCAATTCTTACATATCCCTAAACAACTTTCTTTTACTTTGACAGGTAAGCAGTACTTTGTATCCTTGGATTACAACCATTCTTCTCTCAGTACTCAATGGTAGTTAACCACTGCCTTGTGGCTGTAGTTTTCAAATAAGAAATCTGACGCCTGTCTGAATTTTTCCCTCATGTGGCTCGTTGCCACTCCTCCATCTGTTTCTTTTTCTCCTTTTAGAAATTCTCTTATGCAAATTTTGGATATCTTGAATCTCTCCTCAATGTTTCTTTCTCGCTTAACATACTTGCTTTGTTTGAAAAGTTCTTGTACTATTTCTCCTTCAATTCATATACTGAATTAGGAAATCACAGATTTGGAGTTCAGAAAGCTATTTGAAATACACATGAAACTTCTTAAGTATTACAGGATTTTTTTTTTAATTTTATTTTAAATTTTGCTTTAAATTTTAGAAAGCCGAAGTACATCTTATGTGCTGGAGTGTACAGGATAAGAACACCCTGTAGGATTACCTACAGGAATCTTCTCAGCTCTCCAGTCCCCTGCTGTCCCCCAGCCACCCGCCTAGCCCATTTAACTGCTGGAGATCAGTCAGGAAGACCTAGAACACTCCACTGGTACAATGTTCTACTACTTCCCAGGATCTGCAGCTCCATGGTTCTTTCCCCATCCATGCTCTACCAGCCCACCTACAAACCAGGTCTCTCTGACAGATGGTTATTATTTCCTTTTATGTTCCAGTTTTCACTACAGTTATACTTGAGTTAGGGAGCCCTGGTGGCCTAGAGGCAAGGAACTACACTGCAATCCCAAAGGCATGTGGTTCAAGGCCACAAACTGCTATGCAGGAGAAGAATGTCTCTTCCTGTGCAATTAACTGCCTCTGAAAACCCACTGGAGGGTCAGCTATGAGTCAAACAACAACAATACTTGAGTTTGTTGTTGCTGAATCAATTCTGACTCATGTCAACTTCATCTGAAATAGTAAGCATGTGGTCTTGCACTATCTTCACAATTATCAGTATGGTTGAGTACACTGCTGTGTCAATCAATCTCTCACTGAGTTTCCCTCCTTTTCAGTCACTCTCTACCAAACAGAATGTCCTTTCAATCCAGCAGTCACTCGTTCCTGATGACATGGCCAAAGCGAGGCAAGTCTCAGATAACAGTCTATGAGTCATAGGATTTTCACTGCCTAATTATTAGAAGACTGTCAAACTCTTCTTCCTGTTCTGTCTTATTCTGCAAGTTCTCCTAAATGCTGTCCACAATGGGTGAACTTGATGGTATTTGAAATACCAGTGGCATAGTTTATAGCACCACAGGAACATACAACCATCATAGCAAAGCAAAATGGCAAAATAACGATGGCAAAGTAATACGACTCTTTCCTATTACAAAACAAATCCTCTACATTGAAAGAGTCAATGAAAGCAGGGGGACACTTCCTTCACTCAAATCTTGGCCTCTGTCCTGGCGGTTCTCCACGATTCCCCTATAGGTAATCCCAAAGCATTTATGGGTTCGTCTACAACTAACATGTTAGCTGCCCGTATCGTATATCCAGCTCCAAGCTGGATCCAGTTTTTAGGCTCCTATTTCTTTTGATAAAGCTAAGTCACCAACTCTCCCTTCTCTTAATAGCCTATTTATTCTTTTATCATCATTCTTCCTATCTTTTAAAATTTATCAACTCTTCTTTACTTCACTCAATGCACTGAGTTTCCAAAACTACACTCACTTTTATCCTATCTTCATTTTATTCTAGCCACACTGTTTGTTATTCCCTGGTTCAGATTCTCCTCATTTGGTCTTGGTCTCCAAAACGAGCCTCTCTAACTGAGCTCAGTCCAGCTCCCTGATCTAGTCAGTTGTCTACAATGATACCTCTCTGTCCTCCTTCTCAAAGGCCAACCTGATCACGTCACTCTACTTGGAAACTTCTGCTTATGTACAAGGTAAAGTTCTAGCACAGCATGCCAGGTCTATCACATTCTCATCCTCCCTGCCTCTCCTCTGTCTCCAACCACTGTTATCCTATGCGAGCAGCTCATATTGCAGGAGCACTGACTACCACTCTCCTCTCTCCACTAACCTGCTGTAAGTCCCTGCCTTAGAACAGACTAACACCAATTCCTCTGTATAAAATTTCTCTCCCTTTTCTTTCCCCCCCATTTTCTTGCTTACCTATCTACCAAATTGCTAACCACCCTTTCAAATCTCAGTTCAAATGCCTCTTGGAGCTCTGGAATGAACCTATGTCCAGTATCTTTTGTGTAGAGGTGATTGATGCCTAGTCTGTACTCAGACATTCCACGTGATCTGATCTAAATTGACATGGAGGGGAAACGCTGACCACCACCTGCATTTTCTCAAAGATACACCTCATTCACTTCTTTGTATCCAAGGCCTACAACATTACAGATGTCATATCATTAATATCTGCTGCCTAATCAATGACAACACCAATTCCAACAAAAATTTTCAGTCTCTTATAAGAGGCAAAGTTAATGACTAAAAAAAAAAATCCAGGATAAAATCCTGTGAGTGTCAAAGGAAAAGAGCCTTTTCCCTTCCTTCCTATGAGCCTGTGCAAAACAGTACTTCTGAAGCTAAATAACTAGAAGTGGAGCATGTGTTCAAAGATACCTAAACTATCTATTATACTTAATAACTGTGCTATTCTATCCTCTAAGATGAAGAGTTTGGTTCAACAGCCAAGAGGGTCCCATGTTTCTTTATCTAAAGCATTCCCTTAAAAGAGATAAAGATGATGTTTTTCTAAATAGGAAACAAAATACAACCTTAAAATATAGAAGAATACTGGTGCAGCAACAATGCAAAGTCCTAGAACCAACAAAAACTCAATCTTGCAAAAAATCTAGAGTCAAGAAATAAAATAGTTCTAAGACCGCATTCAGCTTCAGCTCTGCTTCCTCTACGTTTCTACACATAGCCATACCCAATAATTTGACATTTTAATCTTATGAGGGGACTCTTTTCCTAATTCAACCATCTCTTCAACTACCTCTAAAATAAGACAGCCTCTTTTTCCAGGTTCAAATACTGGCATCACTTCTGTTAACTTCTTCCTCTCCTTCTAACCTTCATCAAACAGATGACTAATTTATAAATAATACATTTGTCATCAAAGGCCTCTTTGATTTAGCTCTTCATCCCCATTGTCACTGTGACAAGAAACCCTCAGCTCCAGACAATTCAGAGTAGCCCTACTGCTACGGCCTCTACCACACAGCTTCTAAACCTACCCAACAAGGTCAATTAAACGAGAACGACATTCCTAAAGCACCAAAGTCACCATGTTACTCCCTTGTCAAATATTTACAGCAGTGCCGTTCTGACTATGGAATGAAGTCTAAAATTCTGATCCTGACAGTCTTACTACAAAGAATGCTAAATATTCTTCCCCCCACATATCGAAAGCCATATCACTGTCCTTAAGGTATCTGTGCCCATTCTTACCACTCTGGTGGTTCTGTGATGGTGGTAGTGGTGATGGTAGTAGTAGTTGTTGCTGAATCCACTGCAAGTCATGAAAGTCTTACATGTAACAGAATGGGACATACACCAATGGCCCAGGCCTGTGCCAGCTTCATGATTTTTGCTGTCTGAGAGTCTGCTGTAGTTATTGTGTCAATTAATCTGGGGAGGCGTCTCATTTTCATGAAATCTCTACTTTACCAAATACCATATGCTCCCCTCCTTCCCTGGAAATCAAATTCTGTCACCCACACACACCTTCCTCTGTCTAGACTACATGCTCAACATTTCTGAATGACTACATGCTCAACATTTCTGTATATCCAGTAACTAAGACCTCCTATACTCCACGGGATCCTAAAAACGAAACAAACATAAGCACAAATAAGGATTTAAAAAAAAAAAATCAAACAAACCCCAAACCAACCTATTGCCCAAAAGTAAATTCTGACCCACAGCAATCCTACAGGACAGAGCAGAACTGGCCCATCAATTCCCATGACTGCTACATCTTCTTCCTACAAAGTGGTTGGTAGGCCTGAAATGCTGACCTTCTGCTAAATAACAGACAACTTGACCAGTGCTCTGAAAATAAGGGTTACATTCCACCAAAGGCCAACTTTACTAGCTCTCTGTAAGTACAATCCCTCTCAAAGAATTTGTGTACATGAAAGAAAAGAAACAGCAATGAGCAAGGATAAAGAAAAAAGATGCTTAAAGATCTTCTGATAGTCAAGCCAACTCAAGTCATCAATACCAACTTACTTTTTCAGAATTTTTATGGTACCCATTGCTGTTGCTTAAGTTTAAAAAACAAAAAGAAAATCTAAACCAGACGTCATCAAGCTGGTTTTAACTCATGGTAACCTATGTACATTAAGAGGGTTTAAAAAAAAAAAGAGTAAAACAGTGCTCCCTACAATTTTCAAGAGCTGATTTTTCAGAAAGATTACAAGGCCTTTCTTGCACGGTGCCTTTGGGTAAAACCAAATCACCTAAAGTTTACGTAATTTGGCTCCTATCAAACAGAGAACAATCAGCAAGTTCTACATGTATTTCAAAGGCTGGGCAAACAGGATCTGATACTAATTTGGATGTAAGGAAAGGGGAAAAGATAAAGAAGCATCCTTGTTTAGGCACTTGAGTCCTGGCATATGCATGTTGGAAAAACTGATGAACAAATAGACTAAAAACCTAGGATTCCATTTTCTGTTACTTAGTCTTGAGGCTGAGATTACTGGGGGATTGGGTAAGGACAGAAAAGAGATCTGAGGATAGAAAGGTGCCAGAGACACTCCAATTTTTAAAGGTCAGAAGGAAGAGTCTTCAGATGAGTCAGCCAAGTCTAGAACAAAACAGCTAGAAGTCCTAGTAGAAGTTTTAAAAAAAGGAAGTAGAGAAGTGTTACAAAATTTACTAAGATGAAGAGTGACTGAAACACTGGACTTGGCAAGCTTTGGAAGTCGATGTTTCTCTAAATTCTAACTAGAGTAGGATAATAGGTAAGAAACAAATTTTAAAAGATTACATAAATGAAGGTGTGTGTTTAATGCTTATGGACTGGAAATTTCAGCAATATAAATTCTCTCTGAACTTAGTTATAGATTCAATGTTATTCCAACCAAATACTCAGTATCTTTTTCCGGTAACAACTGACAAGATGATTACAAAATCTATAAGGAAATGCCAGGGGTCAAGAATAGCCACAATAAACTTAAAGGAGAACACAATGAGAAGATTTAAAACGATGCTGCTAGCTACCCCGGGCAGTTCCTAACTCCAGGCACCCATCCCACGTGCTGCTACACAGTCCAACTGTTCTGCTGGCTTCCATAGCTGTAATCTGCATGAGAGAAGTCCGGTAGGCCTTTCTTCTAGAAAGGCATCGTGTAGGTCCAAACCACCAAACTTGTTATCTAGGTAAATCCTAGATCACATACTGCTTGTGCCACTCAGGCTTCTAGAGTCAACATAAAGCTATTATATAATCCAGACAAAAATTTTAAAAATGCGTTTAAACTCTCCTTGCCACAGTCAGAACTGACCTCTAGAAGGTTTTCAGAGGCTGTAAATCACATAAGAGGAGAGTGCTCATCTTTCTCCAATTCTGTGGCTGGTGGATTCAAATCACCAGAGACACTGTAATGCAACTCCTTAGGGACAATTGTTGTTATTGTTATTACTACATATAGCTGAGTCAGACTCTATTCATAGCTCACCCTCCAGTGGGTTTTCAGAAGCAGTTAAATAAAATGAGAAGACTGTCCATCCTTCTTCCACAAAAGCAGCTCATGGATTCAAACTGTGTGCCTTCGGGTTGGCATCGCAACTCTTTGCCACTAAGCCACCAGTGTTCCTCTACAGGCTAGACCACTAGTACTGTTATAAAAGGTGAGTATGGTGGGGGCTTTTGGGGGGGAGTATTGTTTTGTTTTGGCTTTTTTTTTTAAAAAAAAAGGAGGCAATGGCACAGACTAGAGTCCAAACTATACCTCGTGTGTGTGTGCGTGCGCGCGCGCATGCACCCATGCACACACCTCTACACCAGTCCTTGGGAAAGGACTTGGAAGGGTGGAGGAACAGCAGACATCACAGGAGAGGAAGACTCTCAGATGAGATGGATTGATACAATAACTGGGGCAATGGGGGTTGGTGTGTCAGAATCAATGAGACTGGCTCAGGACAGGGCAGGCTGCTGTCAACAAACGGAAGTTGATAAATTAATATGTAAAGAAAAGAAGAAAAAACTA
This sequence comes from Elephantulus edwardii, assembly GCF_000299155.1. Classification (NCBI taxonomy): domain Eukaryota; kingdom Metazoa; phylum Chordata; class Mammalia; order Macroscelidea; family Macroscelididae; genus Elephantulus; species Elephantulus edwardii. Next base: position 942,067 of record NW_006399888.1, on the reverse strand, counting down.
ACCCTGCCAGACACTACATATAAAACAACAATTCCAGGTGAACTGCAGATTTAAATGTGACAAATAAAATGAGGAACTATCCATAAGACAGCACAGAAAAATCTCTCTATGACTTTGGTGGGTAAAGATTTAGTAAACAGAGCTTAAATAGCACTTATCATGGGCGGGGGGGGGGGGAGAACAGATTTTATTACATTAAGAGCAAATTTAATATGCAGGATAACATCATTTTAATACACAACTGATCCTGAGGGAAGGAAATCATAAAAGATTAAAAATAAAGAGGAACCTAAAATTCAGAATGGTGAGTATGGTAGCCACTTAGGCTCAGGCCTGAGGCTACAGGGCCATTCTCTCTGATCCAGGCCCCCTCCCCCGACTATAAACTAGACAGCAGAGTCTAAATGCCCAGAAGGTAGACACGAAGTCTAATTCTATGTAAGGCAGGGATCTGGGACTGAAATTCTTTCAACAAAACTGGCGTTCTTTAAAAGGTGCTGCATTTTGTTAAGGGTGATGAAAACTAATTGCTAGTGGTGACAGTTATACAACATGAAAGTCAACAAAATGCACAGGTAAAAATGGCTCAAACAAAAAAAAAAATTATAAAAAAAGGCTCAAACAGCAAATATTTTGTTATATGCATTCGACAATAAAATTTTTAAAAGAAAAAAAGTAAAGAATTCTTTTTCCATAGTTCCATTTCCTTTTTTATTTAAATAACCAATGCGAGAGAGCAGCTGGAGTTGGGGTCATCTGAGAAATGGTAGCAGAGGCCTGAAGGGGTATGGGAAAATGTTCCCTGTCTCATGATAGGAAGACTCAGTACAGTGAAAATGACAATCCTACCAAAAGCAATGCGATGTCAATACAGATAAATTCATTTTTCAAAGAGACAGAAAAGCCAATAGGCAAGTTTATTTGGAAAGGAAAGAGATTCTGAATAAGGAAAGCACTTCTGAAAAACAAAAATTAAGCAGGAGGCAAAGCACTCCCTGATCTCAAAACCTAATGCACAGTCATAATAACCAAAAGAGCATGGTCCTGGTACAATGACAGGCACTGTGATCAATGGAACAGAATCAAGAACCCAGAAATTAACCCATTGACCTATGGTCAACCAGTAGTAGACAAGGAACCAAAACCTAACAAATGGAGAAATGATAAACTCTTCAAATAATGTGCTGGCAAAACTGGATTGCAACCTGCAGAAAGCTGAAACAGGATCCATATCTTATACTATACCCAAAAATCAACTCAAGGTAGATCAGAGATCTAGAAGTAAAGCCCCAAACCATAAAGATCATAAAAGACAAACTGGGACCAAACTTAGAAGGCTTAACCCAGGGTATAAATAGGCAGGCAAATACAGCCAGAAATGCACAGCCAGGAGAGAGTAACATCAATGAATGAGACCTTTTAAAGATTATGTCCCTGTGTACATCAAAAACTTTTTTCCCAATAGAATGAAAAAGAAAAAAAAAAATCTCCTAAGTTTACAGACTACTTCAAGACCTCCACAAGAAAAAGACTGATAATCCAATTGCAAAATGGGTAAAAGACAAAGAGAGACTTTTCACAGAAGACGACATCTGGATGGCCAACAAACACAGGAAGAAATGCTCAAAATCACTGGCAATAAGAGAAATACAAATCAAAACCACAATGAGATATTATCTCACCCCACTGGCAGTAACAAAATTTAACAGGATGGCAAACAATAAATGCTGGAGAGGACGTGAAGAGATTGGAACTCTCACACACTGTTGGTGAGATTGTAAAATGGTACAACCACTCTGAAAGGCAGTGTGGTGTTGCCTCAAAAAGCTGAACACAGAAATTCCATATGACCCCGCTATTCCACTGCTAGAAATAGGCCCCAAGGAAGTTAGAACTGAGACACAAATGGAGATTTGTACACCAATGTTCATAGTAGCGTTACTCACCATTGCCAAGAACATGGAAACTGCTCAACTGTCCATCAACCAATCAATGGACTGATAAATTGTGGTATATTCACAGGTTGGAATACTATGCAACACTCCAGAGTAATGATTTTTAAAACTACTAAATAACATGGGAGAGGCTTGAGAGTATTATTGAATTAACTCAGTCTCCTAAGGACAAATACTGAATAAGGCTAATTAGCATAAAAATAGAAAGATAACTAGTGTATAAAAATCCAAGAGGGATGCAGGGGCCGGCTGAGAGTGGAGAGGGAAAATCAAGGGGATGCAGAGCTTGATGGGTGGAGCAAGGGCATGAAGGATTAGGAAAGATTCAGTGGGGGATGAGAGAAACTTTCATGGGTTGCAGTGAGCACTGAGGGATCACCATGAAGGTGGCATGAGTCCAAAGTGGTGGGTCACTCCCTGCCCATCTCCAAGTGTCAGACACCACTGCCTTACCACATATGCATCTTCACCCCCCAACCATGTAGCCAAGTCCAAGTTCTGCTTTTGTGTCACAGCTGAAGATGATGAAAAAGTCTTCTGGGGAAACTGTGTACTGTGGGCAGGTGTTCCAGAAGTCTGCTGCAGGGCTAACCAAAGGTTTGCTGTGTGATGCCAATGACTCAAATCCACCAGCAGTTCTATGGAAGAAGTTCTTACGATTTACAGAGGTGATAGAGGAGGTGCTATGAATTGGAGTTGACTCAAGGGAAATAAGGGGTTTACTGGGTTTTAGTGTTTTCGTGCCGGTGTTTGAGAGGATAGAGTGATACTGACACAGAGGACTTTGATTTCTTTACTGTTGTTTCCATGGGTGGTAATTGTAAATCCAAGTGAACTGAAATCCTTGGCAACTTTAATCTTTTCTCCATCACCACCTATATGTTGTTGTTAGGTGCCACTGAGTCAAGTCTGACCCACAGCAACCCAAAGAACAACAGATCTGAACCCTCTCCTCTCCTGTGCTGTCCTCATATCTCCTGACACATGAGAGCCCAAAACTATTTACCATTATTTTTCCTCATTTTGACTGACTTCTAATCTGTACTCTACCACTACTACTATCACTATCTGTGTTCCTCTACTATTCACAGGGTTTTTCAGGTCTGTGATTTAATAAGCGAGTGGCCACCCATGCTTCCTAGTCTGTCTTAACCTGGGAACACTACTAAAACTTGTCCACCATGAGTAACTCTTGTGGCATTTGACACACCAGTGGCACAGCTTTCAATATCACAGCAACCCACAAGTTTTCTGAGTATAGCAAATGGACAGACAAGTGCTGTACCAATTAGAACAATCATCTCACCAAACACAACACTCTAATAGCAAATCAGTCTTCACATCAGGCTTGAGGCTGGAGGGGAGGATTAAAGGTTGAGACCCATGGGCCAAATGAATTTTAATCACAAAGGTCTGCCCACTGGGTCCTAATTGGTTTAAACAAAAGGCTTCCAGCCCACAAATGATTATTAATTAAATCAAAACAGCCAAACAAATTACACTTGATTGTTAACTAAATCAAAACGACCACATATATACCACGGTATATACCATACAGTGAATAGTAGATTCACTACAATGAAGTTAATGATCTCAAACTTTTTATTTTGGAATAATTTTCAGTTTACAGAAAAGTTGCAAAAGTCTACAAGGAATTCTCTCATACTCCTCACCCAGTTTCCCTTCCTTTTTAACATATTAGACTTACTAAGGTCCATTTTTCAAAATGAAAGAACAACAGTGATATATTGCTATTAACTAAACCCCAAACATTACTCTAACACAGGAGCCATTCATCACTCTGCTCTTTGGACTGTACATTTTTTTTCTTTTTTTTTTCAAACTTGCCCACTTTTCATGACCTTCAGTTCAAGGAATACTATCAGCACTTTGGAGAATGTCATTCCATTTGTATTTGTTAGGTATTTTTCTCATGATCAGATTGGACTTAATAAATTTGGGGGGAATATCACAAATGTGACAGTACCTCTTAGTCACATCATATTAAGGTACACATTTATCAATATGTATTCTGTGCTGTAATTCTGATTATTTGGTTATGATAATGTTTGCCATGTTTCTTCTCTGTCAAGTCCTTATTTCTCCCCTTTCTATTTTTTGGATAAGAATGAATAAGTCCATGCACACCCATGTTTATTGTGGCTTTGTTCACAACAGCAAGGAGTTGGAAACAACCCAGGAAACAACCCATCAACAAACGAATGGATAGAGAAGCTGTGGTATATTCACACAATGGAATACTACGCTGCACTGAAAAGCAAGGAACTCATGTAATATTATTCAAAATGGGTGACCCTGGAGGACATTATGCTGAGTGAAATATTTCAGTCATTAAAGGCAAATACTGCCTGGTGCCACTGCTGTAAAATGGGACTGATATCAGAGTTGGGGTAAGACTGAGAAAAATTTGATATAGTGTGTATACTGCATTGAAACAGATGAGGGAGAGAATAATTTTAAAGCGATATATGATAGGGTATTATAGTTATCAAAAGAGTCAACAATTAAGGTTGCATACTGGAGTGTAGAGTGTACTTGGGGCAGTGGGAGGGGTGTGGGGGGATTGTATACCAAAGAAAGAATTTTTCTTTTACTTTTCAAAGAGAGGACCGAACTGGGGGGGGCGGGGGGAGAGGGAGAGGGCTGGGCAAGGAAAAAAGTGCAATAATGAATGAATGGAAATCCAAAATCTCAGTAAATGTTCATTAAAATTATTAAAATAAAACAAAATTAAGACAAAAAAAGAGATAAGGCTAAACACTGAAAGGGAGGAAGTGGGGCGGGGTGGGGGGGGAGTGAACTCCATTTCCTAGTCTTCTTCTTGACAGGTGCTGTCCAGTCAAGCAGACTCAGATTATTCAGAATTTTTCTGTATGGAAAATCTATCCCTTACCACCCTTTAGGGTGAAATAAAGTGGTAAATCATTCATCAGGAGAAGATTTCTACAGCATATTTAATCCCAGGATTAGTATCCAGAATATATGAAGAATACCTGTACATCATTTTAAGAAAGGGCAGAGGGAACAGTCAATAGACAAATGAACAAAAGGTAATTAGAAAAATCAATTCAAATCAAAGACTCCCCAACAGCCTTTAAACATGGAAAAAATGGTTCATGCTCACTAAGTAAAACTTAAATTAAAAAAAAATTGTCCATCTTTCTCCTACAGAATAGGTGGTGAATTTGAGCTGCCTGCCTTTGGTTTAGCACAACTCCTTAAGAACTAGGTCACTATGACAGCGTTCCTTCACTAACTCAAGAAAATTTTTTAAAAAATAAATAAGGCAACTATATAGCATTTCATAAACATCAGACAAGATTAAGAAAGTAACTAGAACCCTGATTAAGAAAATAACTAGAACCCCAACCATAAATGTAAGAAATGAACCCTACAAAAATCATTCTAACCACAATTTGGTAATATCTAAACCACAACTATTCTGACGTAATTTTACTTCAGAGAAAATCCCTCAAATTGACCTACATTGATAAGGTGATTTTTTTCTAAGAAATCTGAGGTCTGAGTAGTTTAAACAGAATATATATCCAAACAATACCTTCTACATTAGCTTCCCCTCTTTCTTAAGATCAACCTGAGGAAAAGTACTAGATTTTCCTGATATTTCTTCACAACTTTATGGAAGATTTTCCTAACTGGCAAGAGCAAAGGCATACCTGTAGCGCACCTGCCTACAGAAAACCATTTGCAGGGTCCCTAACAATAGGTAATTCAAAGTATCAGCATGCATCTCAAGAAACCAAATGATACCAATGACTGGGTAACAAATCCTTTCTGAAAGTCAGGCAGCTTCCAATTTTTTTATTCTTACAACAAAACTGAAGGTAGATACTCAGAAAAAATTTTGAAGAAACAATGCTAGTTGATCTCTGACATAATTTAAATGAAGTTCAAACAGTTAAGAAATACTACCACAACAAAATGTCTTCTAAATACACTTAAAAGTTAAAAAAAATCTATTTATACATGAAGAGTACTGAATAATCAACGATTGCTATTAACATTCAGAGTATTGAATATACCGTGGACTGTCAAGGTAACAAATTGTCTTGGAGAAGCACATCTAGGGTGCTTCTTAGGAACAAGGTTTTTTTCTCAAAAGCTTTGGAGATGTCACCTTTGAAATGGGACATCATGCATGGAGAGGTGGAGGGTGAGAGATGCAAGGAAGACCCTCAAAGAAATGGACTGACACGGTGACTGCAACCATGGGCTTACACACAGAACAGACTGAGGACTGGTGTCAGAGAGGGCGAGGTTTCGATCTATTACATATAAGGTTGCTGAGTCAGAGTCAACACAACAGCACTGATCAATAACAACATCAAATAATATCCTTATTTACATAAGGAGAACAGAACAAAATCTATACTGACTTGTTTCATTCTAGCATACATCTCAGTAAGAGATTCCAATAACATTTTATCCACTGTATGTTAAGCTTATTTATAAAAATGTATACATTTATGCCATTTGATTGGTTATATATAATAATCACAATGATTAATTAACCCAAAAGGAAACATTTAACTGTCAAAGTCTCACGGTCAGAAACTCACAGCTGTAAAATCAATTCTGACTCTTGGTGACCTTTCAGGACAAAGCAGAAGTGCCCAGCTAGGCTGCCAAGGCTGTAATCTTTCTCCCACGGAGTAGCTGGTGGGTGTGAATCTTTTGGTTAGTGGTCAGGCACTATGAACCAAGGCACCGTTCTCACAGTCATGTTGCTGTTAGGTACTTCTTTCTCACTATCATAAGAAGCTGGAAAAATAAAAAATCATTTCTTTTTTGTGTGTGTGTGTCTAAAATATTTTAATATTTTAAATCCAATAGTTTGTGGAGTTTTTATTACTTTTTTAAATTTATTATTAATTTCAATGAAAATTTACAAACTTTGGATTTCCATTCATTTACTGTTGCACTTTACTCCCCTCCCAACCCTCCCCTCCAGTACACTCCCCTCTTGGAAAAGTAAAAGAAAAATTCTTTCATTGTTTTACAATCCCTCCCCCCAGCTTTCACTCTGGACTGCTGTCATGACAGAAATACCTACATATCCCTTTTAAACAGTTGTCTCCCTCATCTGTTTCAATGCAGTATACATTATTGAACCCATCTTTCTCAATCTCCCCCCAATGCCAAGGTCAGTCCTGTTTTACAACAGTGGCACCATGCAATATTTGTCCCTTTGTGACTGGGACATTTCACTCAGCATAATGTCCTCCAGGGTCACCCATTTTGAATAATATTGCATGAGTTCCTTGTTTTTCAATGCAGCGTAGTATTCCATTGTGTGAATATACCACAGCTTCTCTATCCATTCGCTTGCTGGTGGGCACTTAGGTTGTTTCCAACTCCTTGCTATTGTGAACAAAGCCACTGAGAAACATGGGTGTGCATATACGGGTATGGCACTTATGGTCTCTCTGGGGTATATTCCCAGTAGTAGAATTGCTGGGTCAAATGGTATCTCTATTTGCAACTTTTTGAGAAAGCGCCATACCACCTTCCACAGTGGTTGCACCAAAAATATTTTCTATATAAAATTTAATTGTAGAAAACTATGACAAGATGCTAAATATGGCCAGAAATAGTGGAACAAAATTCTTCAGATAAATACACGCAGAAATTAGTGTATCTAAAGCTGCTAAGACCAAATAAAGTTAATGGATGATATCAATGCCACTGTTCTGGTTATGATCTTGTACTAATATGTTACCACTGAAGGAAATGGATCAAAGATCTAAACAATGTCTTATATTATTTTTTACAACAGTATAGAAATACAAAATTATCTTAAAATATAGTCAAGCAACACATAACATCCACTTGGGTATGTCAAACTGCATATAAGTCTGTGGTCTCAATCCCTATAAAGTTTATTAAAATTGTAGTACATACAATAGTTCATAACAACAAATTAGCACTACTCTGCCATATGCATTTAAAAATTACTGAGTAGGGCATTCTTGAGGCCTAGTTGCAAGAAGCTGTGCTGCAATCCCAAAGGCACTTGGTTAGAGGCCACCAGCTGCTCTACGGGAGAAGGATGGGCAATCTCCTCTTCTGTGATTAACGGCCTCCAAAAACCTGCCAGAGAGTCAGCCATGGGTTGGTTCTGACTCTACGGTACACAACAACAAGAAGTTAAAAATACTTTAGCATATCTGAAAGTGATCCACTTATGTTTAGAATTTTTTATGCATGTTGTTGTTGTTGTTGTTATGTGCCATTGAGTCGCTTGCGACTCATAGCGACCCTATGTACAACAGCCCTAAACTCTGCTCTGTCCTGTGCCAATCATACTGTCTCCGACAGTCCCATCCCGATTATCCCAGTCACTGAATCAATCCACCTCATAGAGGGCCTTCCCCTTCTGTGCCACATAGAAAGGTAAAATATATAATACATAATAAAACAAACATCTGACCATCTGATGTTAGATATGCTTATACCTAACTGTTCAGACACATGCAGACAGACTTAGGAACAGAACTCATTTGCAATCCAAGGACTGTCTATAGAGCACATGGTGTTTGCACAATGTCCGAATCATGTATCATATTTCACAGAATATATAACAGATGTTAGGCAACATAACTATAAAACATGTGAAGAAGACAACCAGAGTAAATTTCCAAAGTTACTACACAGCATAGTAATCAAGACAGTGTGGTGGTAGCAGTATAAGGAATATAACTGAGAATACAAAAATAAACCCACATATCTACTATATAAGGTGCGTCTGATACAGGCCATGGTCTTTGCAATCACTTGTTATGCATCAGAGAGTTGGACAATGACCAAGGAAGATAGAAGGAGAACTGATGCCTTTGAGCTGTGGTGCTGGAGAAGAGAGTCAAGAGTACCATGGACTGCTAGGAAAACAAATAGATTTGTCCTGGAGAGGGTTAAACCGGGTGGCTCCTTGGAGGCAAGGATTCTGAGGCTCCGTCTAACATACTTTGGACATATTGTGAGGAAAGACCAGTCGTTGGAGAAGGACATCATGCTTGGGAGGATGGAGGGACAGCGCAGGAGGGGAAGGCCCTCTATGAGGTGGATTGATTCAATAACTGGGATAATCGGGATGGGAGTGTCAGAGACAGTGCGACTGGCACAGGGCAGAGCAGAGTTTAGGGCTGTTGTACATAGGGTCGCTATGAGTCGCAAGCGACTCAATGACACATAACAACTGTCAAGTGGCAGAATCATTCATTGTGTAAAAGGGCTGAAACAACTCTACATCCATCCAATAAAACAACTGTATATCTATCAACAAAAGAGAACGTTGAAGCCCTATTTTAGGATTGTGCTGCAGCTTCTTGCCACTAGGGCACGAGAGCTCTCCTTGAACCTTAACCTTAACCACTAAAATTAACTAGCTTGAATATGCTGAGCATAATTAACAGTAGCGAAATGTACACTGAAGATTGTTCAAATGCCACATTTTCTTGTTACAACTACATTTTTCAAAAGAAAAGGTAAAACTTTACCTTAAAAAAAATTAGCTTAAGGGAGCTCTGGTGGCCTTGTGGCAAGAAGCTGCACTGCAATCCAGGTGTGCTGTTTGAATCCACCAGATGCTCTGCTGGAGACGGAGAGACAATCCCCTCCTGTACCAGTCAGATCTGATTTGACGGTACACACACACAAAAAAAAATAAGAAAATATTTTTTTTTTAAATAGCTTAAAATGGACTAAAAAACCTAACAAGAATGAAATCTATAAAAAGATTAGGAGGAAACATAGATGTGAACCTTCATTAATTTGGATTAGATAAACTAGACTTCATAAAAATTAAAAAGCTTTTGTATATCAAAAGACTTTAAACAAATGGAAAAGGTTTTTTTAAAAATAAATTTTCAAAAAGAAAGCTAAAAAAACTACACAATAGGGAGCTCTGGTGGCCTAGTGGCAAGAAGCTGCACTGCAATCCCAGAGGTATGTGGTTCCAATCCACCAGATGTTCTGCTGGAGAAGGAGGGACAGTCTCCTGTACCAGTCAGATCCGATTTGACAGTACACAAACACAAAATAATAAAATTAAATTTAAAAAATCCCTACACAATAAAAAACATTACTTTCAAATTATGTATTTAATAAGTGTTTTATATGTAATTAAAAACTCAAAGAAGAGTTGTTATGAGTGGCAAGTGGCTCAGTGGTATTGAGTCTCACTTTGTTTTTCAATACATCTACATAAAAGCCAAACGTTCCATACAAGGTATTTTAAGAAAAGTGCAAGGTTTTCACACCTGCTCCCGTAGCAGCACTGAGGACTTCATTAATTCTCCTTTTTTTTCACAAGGGTCTTTTTTGTAGAATTTATTTATCTTGAAATAGTGAACAATCACAGCTGCAGGCCTCAGTGCAGGTGTACATAAGGCAACTCAACTTTTATTTTTTTTACTATCATGACTTTTCTCTGCTGCTTGCACTTCCAGAATCACTAGTGACACTACAGATGAGTCCCTTGATGTTACTGATGGTTCCAGGATTGCACCAGACATGAAGGAAAAAAGCAAGCGAGTGATGCGAGAGATTACTTCTCACTGTAATATACAATTTACTGGGGTGGTGAACGGCTCAGGTAGGGATGGTTAGGATGATAGGGTGATGGTTTTTTTAATAAAACTGTAATATAAGATCCTAGTAGTTAAAATCCACGCTGTTCAAGAATGAACTGTATATGGCCAATAAGTACATGAAATGATGCTCAAAATCAACAGTCATTAAGGAATGCAAATCAAAACCACAATAAGATCGTATTTCATACTCATTACGCTGACAATTTCATATATATCTGTGTGTGTGTATATATATATTTAAAGAACCAAATCACAAAGTACTAAGTACTGACAGGGATAGAGAGATCAAAACCCTCATACACTGCCGGTAGGAATGTAAACTGGTAGAGTATCTATGGAAAACTACTTGGCAGCTCCTCAAAAAGTAAAACAGAGTTATCGTATGTTCCACGAACGCTACTCCTAGGTTTATATTCTAAAGATATATCCATATGTCCATACAAAAAGTTGCTCATAAATATTCATAGCATTACTCATAAAAATCAGATGGAAACAGCTCAAATATCTATCATGTGATAAAAAATGGATAAGCAAGAATGCTACATCTATAAATGTGGAGTATTATTCAACAGTAAAAAAAAATAAAGAAAAAAAATGAGACATTGAAAACATAGTAAATGAACAAAACCAGACAAATATAAAAGGATATTCATGTTGTCATGTGCCATCAAGTCAGAACTGACCCTCCAGCTTGTTTTCAGAAGTTGTAAACCAGATGAGAACAGATTTTTCTTTCTCCCAAGGAGCACCTGGTGGATTCAGACCATGACCACACAGGCTAAGGAGTCATTTGAACAAAACAAGAAGATACCACATGGTGTAAGATTAGCAAAGGTGTATCCTTTCACCATACCTAGTCAATCCGTGTGCCAAGCAGGGATCACAGCACAATTCCTTACCACTAAGCCATTAGACCTCCCTATAGTATATATATAATTCTATTTATAAATAGGATATGTTCTTAATAAGTAAACTGACAGACAGAAAATACACTGATTAGTGGCTGGCTTGGGCCAAGGGAAAGGAGAGTGAAGAGACTGCTAAGGTATTAGGGCTTATTTGGATGATGACGCTCTTCTGGTATTAGACTGCAGAGAGGGCGACCACTGAGTGGCCTCCAACTTACAGAAGCACCATATACAACGGACAGAAGTCCTGCCTGATCCTGCGCTACCCTCAAAACCTCTGCTTAACCTCACTGTTGCAGCCACTCTGTCACTGACGGCCTTCCTCCTTATTGCTGACCGGATATTTTCCCACGCAGGATGTCTTTCTCCAGAGACTGGTCCCTCCTGAGAACATTCTCAAAGTATGTGAGATGAAGTCTCACCATCTTCCGTGCTAAGGAACATTCTGGCTGCACTTCTTGTAAGACAGATGTTAGTTCTTTTGGCAGTCCAGGGGATACTCAATACCCTGTACCAACACTGTAATTCGAAAGTATCAACTCTTTGTCTTCTTTATACATAATTTATACAAAACTTTCACATAACACAGAAAAACTAAAAAGTTCATGGCTTAGGTTTGCACATGGACTTGGACTTCAAAGTGACATTCTTGCTCTTTTACTTAAAGAGTTCTTTAATAGATTAAATACCAATACAATAAATCCTTTGATTTCTTGACTGCTGCTTCAACAAGGTGTTGATTGTGGACCCAAGTCAAATGAAGTACTTGACAGCTTCAATATTCATGTATCATGATGTTACTTATTGGTCCAGTTGTGAGAGACTTTGTTTCCATTCTTTTAAAAATTAATCCATACCGAAAGTTACAGTCTTACTTCATCACCAACTGCTTCAGATCTGTTTCCTGCAAGCAACATCATATATCTGCATATCACAAAGTATTCTGGAATTCCCATGCTTTATAATGTTAAATTTGTTGTAATCCACACAAATGTCTTTCAAATACCCTAAAATAAATTTAATTGTACATGTTAAGAAGAATAATTTTATGGTATGTGGCATACAGATGAATGGAACAGAGTCAATAATCCAGGAAATCATTTCTATGGGAGTTATAATGAAAATAAGAATTTAAAAAACCCAGTATAAAATCTGATTGCTAAAGAAGGCCAAAGTCATCAACTTACTATGGAATTTGGATTCCAATAAATACATTTTTAAAGTAGTATTTTCCCCCCTCAATAACTCTATTTACAATACAGCAGAAATAATACTCTGCAAGTATGCATTTTTTAATTGTACATGCAAAACTAAAATATACAAAGAAGTAAAATAACTTTAAAAAATTACATTTAAGGTGTTACAAAAGTTTGAAGATTATGCCTCATCTAAGGAAAAATGTGCACAGGAATAAAAAGAAATATAAAAAATGTTAATTATAGTACTGTTATAGTAACAATAATGGGGGAAATTAAATGTTTAACAGCAAGAGAATGAGCAAATAAATTGGAATTCTTTTGTAATGAAAATAAATATTACTCTACTAGAGGGTACAGCCAGAGTGTTCTTTGGAAGCAAGAATGATGAGGCTTTGCCTCATGTACTTTGGACATGTTGCTAGAAGGGGCTATTCCTTGGAGAAGGACATGATGCTAGGAAGGACGGAGGGTCAGTGAAGGAGAGGAAGATCTTCAACCAGGTGGATGGCTACGGTGACTACTGCAATGGGTTCTTGTGTGTCAGGAAGTGTGGGGATGATGCGGGCCAGAACAGGGCTCAGATCTTTTGTTCATGGGGTGGCTATGTACTCAACTTGATGGGACCTAACAACAACAGAGCTACCTTAGACATAGACAATTTTCAAAAGCATATTCTTGGTGAAAATGTTGCACAATGATTCCATTTTATAAGGATTAAAAGCATGGTGTTTTGGATACAAGAAATCATTAACAGATTTATGTGTAGTCTTCCACTCCTCTTCAATTTGTACTGTGTTTAATGTTTGTATGATGTTAGTTGTTGTTGTTATGTGACATTGAGTCACCTGCAACCCACAGCAAACCCTATTTACAATAGCTCTGAAGCCTACCCTGTCCTGAGCCAGTCTCACTGATTCCAACACAGCAATTCCCACTGCCCCAGTTACTGTATCAGTCCATCTTATCTGGGGTCTTCTTCCTCTCCTATGCTGTCCCTCCACCCTTCTTGGCATGATTTCCTTCTCCAAGAAACAGTCCCTCCTGGCCACATGCCTAAAGTATGTTAGACAGAGCTTCAAAATCCTAGCTTCCAAGGAAACTTGTTTTCACCCTCTCCAAGACAGACCTATTTGTTTTCTTGGCAGTCCACGGTATGTTCAAGACTCTTCTCCAGCACCAAAATTCAAACACATCAATTCTTCCTCTGTCATTCTTAGACCTTGTTCATCTCTCTGATGCCTAGCAAGTAACTGTGAAGGCCATGGCCTGGATTAGGCACGCCTTAGTCTCTAGACTAACAAAATTGCCTTTTTCAGTATTCTAGAGAGGTCCCTGACAGCAGATTTACCTAATGCTAATGCAATTCATTTTTTAATTTCCTGACTTCTGATACCACGAGTGTTGACTATGGAAAAGAGCAAGCTGTAATTGTTAACAACCTCTATCTCTTCTCCATCTATCATGGTGTGGCCAATTGGCCCAGTGGTGAGAATCTTTTGTCTTTTTGATGCTGAGAAACAGAATTATTTCAAATACCAGCAAGTTTACCTGTAATGGACAGGTTTCAGAAGAATTAAAAAAAAAGAAAACTAAGATAAGCTAGGGAGTGTGGTGGGGAGGAAGTGAGAAAAAAGGGAAGGCCTAGCTACCTACTTCCAAAATCAGCCAATGAAAATCCAGTGGATAAATACTGTGTTATATATGCATTTACAATGAAGAAAATAAAGCAAGCAAACAAATTTATAGACTATGAACTACTGTCTGAGATTTTAACTTGCTTACTTCAGACATGTCATCAAGAGATAAATCAGTCATTGAAGGAGAACACATACTTGGTAAAATAGAGGACTAGCAAAGGTGAGAGACATGCAATGAAGTGAGTTTACACAATGATAACAACAAATGACTCAAAGATACCAACAATGATAGAGATAGTAGAGCACCAGGCAATGTTTTGTTTGGTTATACAGGGGTCACTCCAAGTCAATTTGATGGTGACTAACAACTGCAACAATGTATCTGTAATAAATATAAAACCATGCAAGGAAAATAAGGAACATCAACTTCACTATACTGGTTACTTCCAGGGAGAAGGTAAACTGGAAAGGATTATGGTAGAATTAACATAGAGGCTTTCCTTAGTGGCCATAAGATTTTATTACTGGAAATAAGATCCACATAGAGGAAGTTGAGTAAGCCAAGTGGTAAGTACAGATGTTTATTTTATAACTCTTTGGATCTCTTCCATTGTCCTGAAGTATTTCATACTAAAAAGAAGAATAGGAGGAAGACTTGGTACTTGTGATTGTCGCCATAAACAACTGCCATAACTCTATAAACAACTTGTTATGAGATTAGAACTGGTTGGTGCCTTGCTGCCATTACGGAACATTTTTATCAAGGAATATATAGAAGAATTCTGACCAAAAGTGAGAAAATGCAGGTTAGAATTTCAAATTCTCATAGAATCCAGACCTTGTAAAGTCATAGAAGCTGGATAAATCCTCAAATAATGCTACCTACAATAATTTGTTAACCGTAAACCAAAAACATCCCCTGAAATCTTAAAAGCAGTCTAGCTTAGCTCATAAAGAATGTATGCTTTGCTCTTTTAAGAATTAACTTTATGAATAAAATTTACAACTGCAAGTTAAAAGATATGGCAGGAAATTTCAGAGGTGATTAGATTATGTGTCAATAGGAAAATCGTCGTTCAAAAAATGAGGGTGAGAATTATTGCACAACTTGAAAAATGTGTGTGGTCTAGACTCTATGTTCTCAGTAACAAGTAAAATACGACTACTACTCAATACCAAAATGTCAGAATCGAGTCATAGCTGAGCCTCCAGTGAGTTTTCAGAGACTGTAAAATGAGTGAGACAAGATTATTCATCTTTCTCCCTCAACATGTAAAATAAGTTACTTAAAAAGAAGAAATTAGAGGTTACCGAAGAATTGAAAGAGCACCAAAGAAAATATTGTTTTATTTAAAATAGTTAATATCACAAAGATCAGTACCACAAAAAGGCAGAGATCAGAATGTCCCAAAAGTTCATTCTGCCAAACCATATATTTACAATATACGTTTTTTGGGGGATCTCTGGTGGCCTGGTGACAAGCAGCTGCGCTGCAATCCCCAAGATGCGTGGTTCGAATCCACCAGATGGTCTGCTGGAGGAGGGGCAATCTCCTCCTGTGCCAGTCGGATCTGACAGTACACATAAGGAGAAAAAAAATGGGGGGAACCTCAATATACTGCTTTTCTTCCTCCTAACCCCAAACCACCCATCCATGTTTGGGGGCTTGGCAATTCGCTGGAAGATCCTGAAGAAAACTCATGCAGCTGTTGACAATAGCAGGCAGGGTTGAGGCAGCAGGCTCAGGTCAGGAAACTATCCCAAGCAAGTAGAGAGGGCGAGTTCAAGTAGGTCCCAAACAAAATCTTCTTTTACCAGAGCATCAGGCATAACATGCCCGTAGGGGCAATAAAGGTAGTGATCTGGGTCATGCCTTACTCCAAACTTTGTAAGCTATTGTCATTGTTAGGTGCCAACAAATATGACTCATAGTGACTCTATGAACAAAAGCTCTAAACCCTGATCTATCCTGAGCCATCCTCACACGTCCTGACACACTAGAGTGCACTGCAGCAGTCACTGTGTCAATCCACATGGTCACGGGTTTTCCTCTCCTTCGCCAACCTTCCACCCTTCCAAGCATGTCCCTCTCCAATGAATAGCCCCTCCTTCCTAGTAGCTTGGCCAAAGTACGTGAGGCAAAAACTCATCTTTCTTGCCTCTAAAGAGCACTCTGCCTTCACCATCTCTTAAGACACATTTGTTTGTTCTTTTGGCTGTGCATGGAATGTTCAGTGCTCTTCTCCAACACCATAGCTCAAAGGCATCAATTCTTCTGTCATCCTTAGCCATTGTCCAGTTCTCAGATGCATAGCAAGAAAGACCACAGCCTGAATCAGATGCACCTTAGTTCCCAAACTGACATATTGCTCCCCAACAATTTGGAGATGTCCCTAACTGTGAAACCTCTAGCATTTAGCAAGTCTTTAACCAAAGTAATTTCCTTCCATCTACCTTTTTTGCATCCTATATAGCTTCAAGTTAACCACCTAATGGACTTAGGTAATTCCATCAGTTCCTTTTTAGAACATGCAATCAAAACTTGACTCAAGGCAGACTTCTGTGCTCTCGATTTTACACTATTTTCTAGAAGGAGTGTTCACAAATTAGACATAGTATCCATATTTTGACTAACTAGCTGAGCTTTAGTAAGGTGGAGTCTCAGGATATCAAGGGCTAGAAAAGACAGCTGGGAAAAGTAAATCCTGGACACCACAGCCTAAAAGCAAGAGTTTTTTGGTCTGTTTTACAAAAACTGTTCCAGGGTTTCAACAACTAAAGGAGGTGAAGGGAGTTCTACAGACTAGACCGACAATAGCCCTGACCCTCTACAACTCAGCAGATATAGTTGATAATCCTGGCATTTCACCTTTCAAAGGAAATGATAAAGAAGTCGTTCAAATACTGACTGAAGGAAGAAACTGAATGAAACAAGTAAGGGAACAGAGCAGTGAGCAGTGAATGCACCCGACATGGACTGCACTTTTGCAAGCAGCTTTCCAAACCTCACAGGAACCAGGGACGTAAGAGTGTCTACATTAGAGGTTTAGATGACAAAAAAGGTGCAATATCCTCCCTGTTCCCCATACCTCCAGGGCATCAGGAGAATGAATCCCCCCTCCCCAATCAATCCTCAAGTTGTGAGCAGTGTTCCTCTAGACCCCACCCCAGCTCTGCCTCAGGCCAAGCTGGCACTATTTCGCATCAGGCACTGGGAGCGTGTGCACAGCTCTACTGTCAGACATCTGCTCTCGACCTCCAAGTGGGGTAGATAGTGTATGTCATGCCTGGGAGTCGGGGTACCTGTCCTGCAGTCAGCCACTAGACTGACAGAAGCACCATCTCTGAATGGGGTTCCTATCTCTCGATACCTCTCTGACTGGCAGAATCTGCTCTGCACTCAGCACACGTCACATCTTCATTTCCAGCAGCTCCCTCTCTCCATACGTCACCCACTGGGCAAGGACAAAGACTAGCTCCGGCTCCAACTGATCTACATCAGACTTCAGTCAACATCTCAAGTCTGTTGAGCTGCTCAACAGGGACAAAGAGGCAAAAGACCAAAAGTGAAAACACTGGCAAGCTGTGTATCACACTCACATTACTCTGTCAGATATGTCAAAACAAAGTAATAAAGACACCACCACCACCACAATGTTAGCTAACTTCAAACTACACACACAAAAAAGGCCAAGACGGCACAAACAAGTGGCCAAAATACAAACTCTTTCATATGAAGGAAGACAAGGAATTCCAAAGAATGATATAGTTCAAGGCCTTCAATGTTCTACCTTCAAAAAGGTAGAACAATTCTGAAAAACACTACAAAACCAAACAAATAAAATAAATGGAAAATGAGAAGTCATTAAAAAACTGGTCTAGTGGGCAGAGTTGTGTTGCCAACCCAACGGGAGAAAGATAAGTAATCTCTCCTGTACAGTTTACAGCCTCTGAAAACCCACTGGAAGGTCAGCTATAAGTCAGTTCTGACTTGACAACAATGAGAGATTGATACAAAAACAACATTTTGAAATTAGAATAGTAAGGCTAAAATTTCAGAACTAGGTAACATATCAGAAGGATGAAGTAGCAAAATTAAAGCAATGGAATATATACAGAATAAGGTGAGAGGCAAGACATCTTCAACACTAATTTGTTAAAGGAACAATTTTTTTTAAAAAAAGTACAGAAAACAAAGAAAGTAATTAAGAATTATGTGAAATAGTATCAAGAAGAGCAATTTATGTGTGTCTGGGATTACAGAAGAGGAAGAGACCAAAAAAAAAGTCTACAG
>NW_006399888.1:917094-923008 GCF_000299155.1 Elephantulus edwardii | reverse complement strand
GTATGACTAGAATCTGGAACAAGGTGTACTGCTGGGTGGGGAAGAGGAGTGAGAAGGGGAAGGAAGAAAAATAACATCCAACTCAAAAGAGGAGGGGAAATTAGAAATTTTTAAAAAGTTAACTGGTGAGGGGAAAGTGAGGAGGAGGGAGGAAAATGTGCAACAATGAATGAATGAAAATCCAGCTTTTCTGTACACTTTAACTAAAATTACAATGAAATAAAGTTTAAAAACAGAATAGATTTCAAGAGACAAACATCACAATAGAACATTATCATTTTCTGAAATCAAAGAAAAAGAATACTGAAAGCATTCAGGTTGCAGGGGGGAGGAATGAAGAAATTACCTACAAATAACCAGTAAGACTAAGGTCTGAATTCTCAGTAGAAATCATGCAGGCAAGAAGGAAATGAGATGATATATAAGAAAGAAACAAACCTGTCAACACAGAATTATATACCTGGCAAAACTGTCCCTTAAATTAGGACATTTTAAGATAAATAGAAACTTGAGAAAATTTGTTAAAACTCAACAAAGCTCATACACACACAATACTAAAAAGAGTTCTTCATACAGAGAATCATCAAGGCCAGATAACTTGACATTAAAACAAATGACAACATCATTCAGAAACTAATCTAAACACAGTAATACACAAAGTAAAATGAACTTAGAATACTGAAAGCAGGTGTACTCGTTTCTAAATGAGGACAACTACAAAGCAAAAAGAAGGGAAAATAGTATCATTACAGGATATCCAAATGGATATACAGAAGCAATTTCAGGATATAGCAAACTGTTCAGATTTGAGAATAAACTTTATTTCATTGCTACTGGGTCAGAACCCACAGTACCCCTGACTCTCTACTTAGTTTCTTGAGGCTGTACATGGCATAGAAAGAGACTGCTCATCTTTTTGCCAGGCATCTCTGGTAAATAAAATAGTAATTTAAAGGGGAGGGGAGAACAATAATGTAATCTATTTAATAAAGACAAGCACAAAATACAAATATTAAGTACAAGTTACAGAAGGCCATAAAATGATACTAATTCTGTCCATTTGCCTCAAAATCATTTGATGGTGTTCAGAACAAAATCCTTGTAAAGTTTTGCCAACGTATCTCTAGCACTTCAAAACTAACGTTAAAAGGGAAAATTAAGTGACAATTATATTCAGTTTGGCCTTTTCATTTAACAAAAAAGGTATCAACGGAGGAAATGTGCTATTTGCAGAGAAATACTTACAAATAATTGAAAACTCCTCACTTCATCATTCAGAAACCATACACATATAAATACTTTAAAATAATGTTCAAAGCAGAAATGCATGAATTCCAAACATCAGGATAAGAAAACTGTTTTCCTTTGTTTGACAGCACAAAATAGAGTCAAAAATCAATCTCTCTTTTTATATACATTCAATCCCACAATTAAATTTCATTTTTTTGTTCAGAGAGATGAGGATGGGTGGGGTGGAGGTGGGGGAGTAATCATGGGGTTGTACAATTGGATGGGTGGGGGGAGTAAGAAAAATTGGAAAGAATCTGGTCTGGAAAACAATGCATTTGAATTTTGCAAATAAAGTAGTATAATAAAAAATAAAGACATCCATGGGGTGGGGGTTGGGGAGCATACTTTTCTTTCCACAATTAATTTAACAGAGATTAAAGATACACCACATATTAAACAGGGAGAAGGTCAAACTCTTCTTTTATGTACTACTCATAACTTCAGAGATTTGTATTTATTTAATAAATTATTTTTATTTAAATCATCTTACCAAAATGCTAAATTTCTAAATGTGACTTTTTAATTACCAAGTACATCAATAAGACTAAACACAACTGTGAAAGTATGAGTCCAATAATTCATGAAACATTGGTAACTTCTGTGCCCCTTAAAAGTGACTGATACAACTCTAAACCAAATACTTATTGGCTTATTAGTAAACAAATTAGAAAATTCTCAGCTGGAATGCAAAAAGAAGATCAAGAAAAACTAAATAAAAACTTCATTCATGTAATAGATAGTGGTAATATCAAATTCTTAAAAAAAAAAAAAAAAGGTGAGGTAATACAGCCATGACAAAAATTAGCTTCTAGAAATATTAAACTTCTCAAAATATGAGAGGAAACAGATAATTTAAAGAATTCAAAATTGAAAGAATGAAATCAGATCATAGTCCCAGATGCTAAAACAAAAGAGGTCAATGAGAGATAACAACAAATAACTGAGAATTTTTAAAAAGGGGCAAATACAATACAGGAGGCAGGATTTTTTTGGAGGAGGACTCAACAACCTGCATTATATAGATGACACAACTCTGCCTGCCGAAACTAAGGAGGACCTGAAGCCTTTGCTGTAGAAAATCAAGGACTGCAGCCTTCAGTATTGACTGCAGCTCAACATTAACTGGAAGCACCAAGATGGATGGAGAAGAGATTGAGATTGTTAACAATTTCATCTTGCTTAGATCCACAATCAACACTCTTGGCATCGCAGTCAGGAAATCAAAAGGCAAACTGCACTAGGAAAATCTGGTCTCTTAAGTGCTAAAGAGCAATAATGTTAATCAAAGACTAAAATGTGCCTGATCCAGGCCATGGTCTTCGCTTGCTCCGCACCAGAGAGCGGAACAATAGGATGACAGATGAAGAATCAATGCCTTTAAGGTGTGGTGCTAGAGAAGAATATTGAATCTACCATGGACTGCCAAGATAACAAACAGGTTTGTCCTGGAAAGGGTGAAATCATGTTTACTCCTTGGAGGCAAAGATTTTGAAGCTCTATCAGGCACACTTTGCCAGGAAGAACAATCCTTGAAGAATGACATCATGCTTCGAAGGGTGGAGAGACAACACAAGAGAGGAAGATCGCAGATGAGATGGACTGACATAGTATCTGGGGTATGCTGGAGTCAGTGAGATTGGCTCAGGACAGGGTCTCTATGAGTCGCAGTTAAGTTGACGGCACATAGCAACAACAAAGAGGTAAAACTAGAACAAGTAGTGCTAATAACAAGGCACTAGTTTAAAATGCAGAAGTAAAAATGGAAGGAAGACGGTAACAAAATGAAGGTTATGAGAGTATGGATGGATTAAAGTTTTGAGAATGGAAAACAAAAAATTAAGCACAGAAAATGATAGAGAGTGTTATTTAAGCAGGAAATCATATCTGTAACAAGTTAGTGATTGATAAATTTCCAGATACAAGAATTTCAAAAAGCACAAATGCTGTTCCATTCCAGTTTTAAAAACAAAATGTATACAAGAAAAATCAGTTTAAGATTTCCATTCAACCACAGTACTCAGTATACACTTTATATAAATCTCACTAAAAAGATAATAATACAAATGTATTACATGAGTTACCCATATTTAATAAAAATTTGTTTTGATCATAAACGTACTCTCTTTATCCCCTATATATTTAACTTATCTCTATATATTTATGATAATAACTTAAAAAAGCCTTTGCCTATCTTGGGACCCTTTCACAGAAAGTAGAGTTAAAACATTTGCTTTCAAGCACATCATAATTTATGTAATTATATTAAGCCATTGACCTTCAGATATTCTTTCTACTCAAATAACTTTTCAAATAACTAAATTTTCAAGGAATAGGAGGGAAGAAAGACCAAGTTTTCACTCTATATGGCATAATTTTATTCAGTAAAAACAAATATTTTTTGTGGGTCCTCCCATAGGCCTATTTCCCCTATTACAGATTAGGGGGATTTAGAAGTCTCATTCAGTAACTGGGCTCTATTAGGAAGATACTCAAAGAGGCTCCAAATTTCAGAGCAACAACCTCAAAGAGCTAGCAAAATGCCTGCCCACGACAGCCCCCACACAGCTCCTCCTAAAATGACAGAGTGAATTCCTGATAAACTCGTGGGTTGGGATTTCAGTATTAGCACATTATTTTCTAGACCATTAACATTTCTTTTCATCACCAACACTTCCTGAGTGTGCACCCAAATGTCAAGGGAGCTCTGGTGAGGTAGTTTGTAAGAAACTGCCCTATTAACTTAAAAGGTGGCACCTCTCTGGTGGTTCAAATCCACCAGCAACTCCACGGGACCAAGATCGGCAATCTCCGGAGCAATTACAGCCCATGAAAACCCACTGGAGGGTAGCTATGAGCTGGTTTGGACTCAAAGGCAATGAGAATATATATCTACTATTTCCACCTGCCCAACACTGGCCCACTTTCTAATAAAGGTACATGTTTTCCCTTGGGAAAACCTGCCATCCAGTGTAGCTGGTCCTCATTCTCCAGCTCGGGCCTGCTCGGTCAAAACATTCCCATGACCCTCACCACAGTAACTACTTCAGTAAAGAAAGAGAGCCAGTGAGACGCTCACACCTCCTGATTTACCACAAACTTCTCTGAAAATGTCACTCTTTTCCCGTGGAGGCCAAACCCCACAGACAAAAGGGAAAATACGCGCTTTCCCAAAGTCCTCCAGCAGAAGTTCAGAGATTCAGTACTAACGGGTCAGGCTGGATTACAAAGCCACTCTCAATACAATCACTAGAGACAGAATCTTAATGCCCTGATGGCTTAGCCCAGAGACCTGGCCTGGACCTGGAGGCTGTCAGAATGTGACAAGGAGAGGACATTATCTCCTTCCAGCGGCTTCTTTTGTTGCACACCTTCTGACTTCCATTCTATCGACATCCGTCTAGGTTACTGGTCCATGATCTTGCCTTTGCACACGCTCTTCACTACTGCAGCGCCCTTCTCCAGAGCATCTGTTCGCAAATAACTCCTCAGACCTGTTCAAACGTTTTTGTCTGAGATGATTCCACAAGTCCTAGCAAGACCTCTACTACATATTAATCCAGTACCGCACAGTGCGTATGTTTTTATTATTAAATTCTAATTACTTATACAAGCACGGGTGGTGCCGTCCATTGGGAGTCACACGGCTAATGCAAAGGCCACATGAGCAGCTCTTCAGGGAGAAAAATGGGTAATCTCCTCCCAAGCCATTTACAGCCTTAGGAACCCAATGGAGGGTCAGTAATTTGAGTTTTAATTACTGGTACACAGAACTGTCCTCCTTTAAGAATTCTGGGTTCCCACTGGGAAAGCAGAGCCTGATTTTCATCCTTCCCATCATCATAATAGGGCACAGTACCCTAACACAAAATAATTAATAAAGGTATCAATGAACATGTTAAAACTCACCTCAAAACAAAGAAGTTAACAGATACTACTAGAGAGAATTGATAATTAAAGATTATAGATAATCAAAGATGAGGCCTTAGAGGGTACAATCCAGATAAGCAGAGCCGAATGTGAGGGTGGTGATGAGAGATGGTGCTAACTTTAGCAAAGATGTAGAAAGAATGACTATAAAGCAGAAAGATTTGGTCAGCGTAAAAGGAATGTATGTAATGGAGGAGCCTTCGGCTGATGGTAATAAGATACGGTAGTTTTAAGTTTTTAAAAAGACCTCTGAGCAACACAGTGCCACAATTTCTAGGGATTTTGATGACAAACTGTAGAATGTATGAGAGACAGAAGCACACAGATAGGGGACAACAGAGGTAGATCAGCAATGAAGTGAAGAGCCAGGTACAAGAGGAAGGAAGCAGGAAGAGTAACAAACTCATAGAATTATAGAAAAGACAAGCTATTATACAACCTGGGTAACCCTGGAGGACATTATGCTGAGTGAAATATCTCAATCACAAAAGGACAAATACTGCATAAGAACAGGACTGACATGGGGGTGGGGGAAATTAAGAAAAGAGGAGATAAATAATGAATGAATATTGCATTGGAAGAGATAAAGAAAAGAACTGTTTAAAAGGATATATGATTAGGCATTATTTGTAATGACAACAGTCCAGAATTAGAAACAAAGTGGACTAGATGAAGGGGGAGGAAATTATACAACAAT
>NW_006399888.1:884769-916879 GCF_000299155.1 Elephantulus edwardii | reverse complement strand
TAGGCCACCAGAGCTCTCCTAAAATCACAATTTTTAAAAAAAGACAAACTAAACAGATAGAGCCAGTAATCACTTCCAAGTTTGGACCTTTGGTTACACAAGGGTGGAATTCACAACTGAACTAAGGATGTACAAAGGAAAAGACTTTTTCAATAAGCAAGTGTAGTCATGAGTCAGTACGAGGTGAGCAGAAAATATCTCAGTAAGATGTTTAACAGAGTAGAAGATAAATTCAGAAGAAATGTGAGGACAAAAGACAGATATGGCAGCCATATGGATAAAGAAAACTTTTTAGAAGTTATAAAAGGCTACTTTTAGTAGAATTTCATTTTCATTCAACAAGTACTTAGAGAGCACTGAATCTGTCCAAAGGACTATTTCCTGGCTCTGGGAATTTAACAGTGACCAAAACTGGTAAAATTCTCTGCTCTCATGGAGCTTTTATTCTACAAGGGGAAACAGACAAGCCTAAATTTGATTTGTCAACACACATTTTAAGGATTAAAGACAAGCACACTGCCTGGAAGAAAGGGAGGAACACTAAGATAAATTGTCGCTGCTGCTGCAGCAGCTCCTACAATGACTGCATGTGCCGGCATGAAACAGATGCTCACGAAAGGCTTCCTTCCTTCTAGAGAAGTCTTAACATCACGGGGAACTATGAAGTTCACCTCATTCCACTATTCTACGCCATCCTTCCCAAAGTTGTGTAGAGCAGGAAGTTAAAGATACTAAATATGTAACTGGGCTAACTATCTGACTTAAATGAAAAGAAAAATTTCAATAGTGAGGTTACAAAGTGATGTTGCTGTTAGGTGCCATCGGGTCGAGTATGGCATATAGCGACCCTATGAACAAAATGATCTGAGTCCTGTCCTGTGCCATCCTCACATTTCCTGACACAAAGTGATACTGCTGCAGAAATCATTCACAAGGTTCCTATACTTATTTTTATTAAACTGACACAATTAACTTTATCCTATGAAAATGGCTATAAGCCATTATTTCTGCAGTTTGTTTCCGGGTCTTCAGGGAGTGTAGTTCATAGAGAACTTCTCTGCTTACTCGAGGGCAACAACTCTCTTGTACTTCAAATTCACCAGCTGCTCTGAGGTAGTGAGATGGGCAATCTCCATCCGTGATATTTACAGCCTCCAAAAAACCCTCTGGAGGGTCTGCTATAAGTCAATTCCAATTCCACAACAATAAGTGGGAGTCTTTTCTAATAATTTGTTTCATTTGGGGGGAAAAAAACTTTTCCAACCTCAACCACATAATAAAATAATACCATTGGAGCTGTCTTGAGGATTAAAATGGCACAAGGTATATGGAAATGCTTGGTCCTCATATACACAGTTGGCATTCAGTGAGAACTTTAGTGAAAATCCAACTCATTTCTTTGTTTACATTTCTATTAATCCATGTAAAAGACCTCATCGAACAGAAGACTTGAGAACTAAAAAGCTTTAAAAACATTAACTGGATGTCATTCCAAACTAGAAAACCACTCAATGTCTTTAAGTTCAAATTTTAATTAAAAACAAAGTTTGTAAACTAAATCAAAATAAATACCATTACAATCAAAACCAACATATCACTCTTATATTCAAGCAGAGCTTTAACAAAAAGCTTTTAAAAATTTGCAGACAGAAATTAATTTTCATTTTTTTTTAAAAAATGCAAATTCCTGAAACTTACAAAAAGTAAATTACATCATCGGCAGTCAACTCTGAACTCTGCCCACAACAGTGTCCATAGTAACTAGGGGAGCTCTGGGACTCACATGTGCCATCTGAGACAATCAGTGTCAGTATTGCCTGTTCCCCATAATAAGTGGCTTTTCTCCAATCCTCAGGAGCATCCACATGGGTGCTCAGACTTGTTATCACTCCCTAATTATCTCCTTCACACACACAGACTCCAACCCTTACCCCTGTTCTGCCACGTGGATCCCCTAAGTGGACCTCAAATTCAGAGCATCTAAAATAAACTCTTTTCTCTCAGACCTGTCCATTTTACCTCTACACCATCCGCCAACATCTATACCTGCTTCCTTTCCCACTGCCTAGCTCAAGCTTTCATTACTGATGATTTGGTCCATGCGAATAACTCTCACCTAACTGTCCACCAACTCTCAGGCTCAAAGTGAACCTGTATCAACTCTAAATATTACAAATTAATCTTGTTATGAATGTCCCTCATGTCCTGCTCCCTTATTACAACCATGACCTGACACAATGTCCAGATTTTCAGAATCTGAAGGACCCTCATCTGACCCAACCATCCTGATCTTGGAAGGTCCTCAAATTTAAAATACACTGGCCTTTTGTTCAAGGAAGGCTATTCCTTGCTCTAGCTCTAATCAAAAGCCTTTAATGTCAAGGGGGGAAGGGAGTTCAGGGCAGAGGGGCAGGTGAACTATACTATTCTCTTGCTCTTGGGCTAAAGGTCAAAATTCTCAATCCAACCAAAAGGTTTCCACATGGCCTGGCCCCTGCCTATTTCTCCAGTCTTACTATTTTCCTCTTTCTTCTCTCTGCTCCCCACTAGGTCTTCTATCCAAACTGCCAAGATTCTTAAAATCCCCTAGCCTTGAACATGCTGGTCCCTCCACAATCCACCACTCACATGGTACATTCTCAAATCAACCCTTGGTTCTCGATTCACAAGTAACTTACTCAGTTAACTAATCTCATCCCCACTTCCAACTAAACTTCTCATTTGGTCCCTGCTCTTCACATCCAAGGGAGCTCTGGTGGCATAGTCTATAGGTAGTTGTATGGCTAACACAAAGGCAGCGCCTCTCCAGCAGTTCAAATCCACCAGGGGCTCCATGGGAGAAAGATGGGCAATCTCCCATTTGACTTAAAACTATGGAAATCCAGCTATGAGACAGGTTCAACTTGCTGGCAATAAGATGAGCTGCATTCACCTCCATACCATTAAACAGAATTATAGCAAAGTTATTGCTGCAATTTTTTTGCATTCCAGAATATAAAATCCACAATATCAAGATTGTGAGTTCTTGTTTATCTCACAACCTAAAACAAAGGAGCCCTCCACAAATACTCATATATTAATGGAGCTTGTAAGTCAGTAAAATCTAAATTATAGTTAGCCCCAACACACACTGGCTGTGAACACACTATTTCTCCATCCACAAAACTAAGGTGCTCATCTCCTCAATATTCCAAGCCTCCTGAAGCTCAGATATTACAAGAGTCTGTAACTCTGCCATTTTAAATTTCTCTCGAACACAACTCTTCCACACACCTTGGCAACCGTGAAACTGTATTGTCTGATCTCCACAACTGTCTGCATCTTTCTTTGCATCTGGAGTTGTTGTTTCCCCCCCAGTTTCCCCTTTCCAAATACTTCTTACTTCAAATGCTAAAAACTAAAGTCACCTCTTCCTCAAAGTCCTCCTTGGATTCTCCTAGCCTCCACTTATAAATTCACACAAGTTCCCCTTCTGGTGAGAATTCCATATGAGACCACCTGGTTTTATTTTCTTTACATCATTTACTGCTCAAAGTATCTTGTTCATTTCACTACTTATGTCCTTGTGAATAGCCTGTCACCCTCACTAGACGATAAAATCCATAAACAAGACCCTGCCTAATCAACACATTTCCTCCCTCCCCAATATTAGATATCACAAGTATTTGATAAATATTTACCAAAGGCAAGTAGGGCTCTCTAACTCTAATGACTAAGGTTGTGTACATATTGATCGCTTGCTATATTCCAAACTCCTTTTGGACTAGGCCAAAGTCTGGCTAATCCATTTATTTATATGTGTTATCAACAAATCCTTGCACAAATGAAGCAAATAACAGATAACTGCTACTTAGCCAATTAATGATCTCTCCAAGAGGTTGTGCCCCTATACCAGGCCAAACTCCTGACATTCTCTAGAAACCAGAAACCTCCTCCATTGCTTCTCTACGACAGACTCTATTCCAACGTGCACTCTCCAGTGAGCTTCAAATGCTCGATTCCTCGCTTTCCTGAAGCCAACCCCTAATATCTTTCACAATCTTGCCCTTTTCGTCTTCCTCCAGCTAACAGATCACTTCCAATGTCTTGTTTCTGAGAAGTATCCCACATCTCCACTTGAAGGCATCTTAGAGCCTAAGGGTCTAGGAGGATGTTAAAACTGGCTCTCTCCTCTTTTCTTTGGCACTTCGTTTATCTGAAATAGGCCCAGATTCAAAGACTGGCTTTGATACTCTTTAAGATCATAAGCATTCTCCCCATCTGGTCTGCCGCATCACTAAGGCTTTGGGGTGCCTCTATCTTTAATTCATACCTTTTCACCTCCCACCAGTGGAAGACCCCAGGCCAAAGAAAATTACCTCCCCAGAAGCGAACAGACTTCAAGGACCGAAGGGTGGTCCCCCTACTTTCGGCCTGGCATCCGCCTCTGGCCTGGAGGCGTCTCGAGCAACCCCCGATCCCGCCCTATGGCTGGGCCTGACCCTCCGAGCCCACCCCCCACTCACCTGAAGCGGCCCCCGCAGTGCTGGCATTGCTCGCCCACCCAGCCGGCGGGGCACACGCACTGGCCGGTGCCAGGGTTGCAGCGCCCGCCGTTGACACAGGGCCGGTCGCATTCCTTGGCCTCGGCTGCGGCGGAGCCCGACACCACCGCCGCCGCCGCCGCGGCCTCGGCCGCCCAGGGCAGCAGCAGCAGCAGCAGCAGCGGGAGAAGCAGCAGCAGCAGCAGCAACGACGGCGACAGGAGCCGCGGGAGGCGCAGCCCGGCCCCCAGACCCGGCCTCCCAGCTCCAGTCACGTCCCAGTCCCGGCGCCGCCCGCCGTGCCTGCCCGCGGGCGCTGCCGTCGCCACCGTCCTCGCCCTCAGCCTCGCCTCGGACGCCGCCGCCGACGCCACCATCTTCCCGGGGCTGCAACAGTGCCCCGCGAACACATACACACACAGCACACGGCCGGCTCAGCTTTGCCTGGCCGTGCGCGGCAAGGATGTGCGGACGGTGGCTCGCACGGCCAATGCCGGGGGCGGGACCAGAGCTGCGTGGGAGGCGGGGCCGGCGAGCGTGCGTGCGTGCGTGGGCGGGGCGCGGCGCGCTGGCTTGGATCTCTCCGGGACGCTCCGCCCTGAAGCCAGCCTTTTAGCCTTCTGCCTGGGGCTAGCCGATAGCTTCCCGATGGCTTAGGTCTTGTTTTCGTCCTTCACGCTGAACAGAGCAGCAGAGTACCCTCAAGTGTCCTCCCAACCCCTATTGGCTGTGTCTGAACCAGCCGCCCTGCAAGCCAAGAGCTACTAAGAGAGGCTGCCCCCAAAGGGGGGGGACCGGAAGTGTAGAGTACTGACTTGCAGGGAGACCCTGTAAGTACCTTCCCCCATGCTCAGAAAAGGCCGTGGAGGCATGTCGTGGTGTGGTGCTAGGTGGAATACTGTAGGAGGAATACTGTGTTCAGAACCTCTGCTCCCTGTGCTGTAGAACTGTTAAGATTGTTGCCCTGCATTCCCAAAGGCGTGCGGTTCGAACCCACCAGATGCTCTGGAAGGACAGTCTCCTGTCCTGATCCGATTTGATGGCACACAACAAGAAAAAAACAAACCAAAAACCTGTTAGAGTGTTATGTACCATTGAGTAGAAAGCAACTCGTAGTTTATGTCTGCTATCTGTGCTGTAAAAATGTTAGATGGTTATATAACATTGAGTCGAAACCAACTCATAGCTGACCTCTGCTCTCTGTGCTGTAAAGATGTTAGGTGATTATGTACCGTTGAGTCATAGCTGACCCTCCGGTGGGTCTTTAGACACAATCGCAAGGGTGGAGATTGCCTATCTTTCTCCCAGCAGCGCTACTGATGGATTTGAACTGCATGGCTTTGGCTTGGGAGCACAAATCCTTACCATTTAGCCACGAAAGCCCCAAGCTGTAAAGTAGGAATATAAGTAAATACCTCATATGTTAACCTGAGCCTGTGCTCAATGAATGCATAATAGATTGGATGAAGATACACCTTCAGGCCTGCCTTCGTTTAAACAAACCCGGTGTCAGACCAAACCACCCGCCCCCCCACATCAGTTCTGTGGAGGAAGTCTGAGGGTACCTTGTTCCACACTATTTGTCCTCTCAACTATCTCTGAAGAGCACATATAATTGGGAACCAGAGCATGCCAGCCCTCACAGATGTGCCATGGAGCCAACGAAACATAACCTCCTGAAATTATAACCTTGTGTGGGCCTCGAGCCTAGGATTCTGAGTGGACCTCAGTTAAAAGAACAGTGAGGTGGGGAGAAAGTGCCACAAATGGCATTGCACCCCTTCAAGGTCTGAGCTTTATGACGTTCAGGCAGCCTTGATTTTGAGCCCTTAGTAGCTCTGAGTTGCACCCCTTCTTCCAATTTGTTGGAGAAAAACTATTTAGACAGGGGCCGCTCCTGTGATTCCATAGAGGAGAAAGAGGAACTTCATTTTCAGCGAGATCTGAGGCACCAGACACATGAACACAGTTGGCCCATCACAGCTGCAAGTCCAGCCACTGAATAAAAACCAGACCCTCCTCTTGTTCTAGTCCCTACACATAATATATGACAGAAAGAAGCCTAATGACATTCTGAGAAAGGATAAGTTGCTGCTTTAAAACTCTGAGCTGTAGAGAAATGTGTTATTCAGTAATAGATAAACAGAATACCACCACTTCTTAAGGATTTGGGAAAACCAATCACTGGCATTATGTGGAAAGGAAAGAGACTTGAGATAACCAGAGGTCTCCTGATGAAGAACAGGAAAGTAGGATTTCTCTCACACACTCCAACTTCAAACCTGCTATACAGTCAACAGTAATCAACACAGCCTGTTACTGGCATAATGGTAGACACATACATTCATAAAATAACGTTGAGAAAGGAGCTCTCTGGTGGCCTAGTGGCAAGAAGCTGCACTGCAATCTCAGAGGTACATAGATAGAATCCACCAGATGATCTGCTGGAGAAGGAGGGAGCATTCTCCTCCTGTACCAGTCAAATCAGATTTGACAGTACACATTAAAAAAAAAAAAATCTTAAAAAAATTGAGAACCTAGAAATAAGCCCATCTGTCTATACACAACTGATCTTTGAAAGAGAAATTAAATCCCCTAAGTGGGAAAAAGACAAATTCTTTAACAAGTAGTAAAACTAAATAGTCATTTGCCAAAAAATGAAATCAAATTTATACCTCACACCATATGCAAAACCAATTCAAGATGGATCAAAAGCCTAAATGTTAACGCCATTAAAAGAAAAATGGGGGCAAATGTAGAGACTCTAAAAGGGATATATGCTGCAATCCCAAAGCCATTCAGTTCAAATCCACCAGCTGCTCTGCGGGAGTAAGAAAGATAGGCAATCTCCTCTCAAGTGAGTAAACTTCCTCTGAAAACCTGCTAACGCACCAGCTATGGGTCAGTTCTGACTCAGCTTTACACAACAACAACAACAGAGAGAGAAAACAAGCAACAGAGACAAATTGATTTTTCTCAAAGAAATTGCTCATTTGCCAGTACAGGCTGGCAAATTCCAAGTCAAAGGGTCATGGGCAGGCTAGAAGCTTCTCCAGGATTTTAACAAAGCAAAAAGCAAGAGAGTTTTGCTAGATGTCCATGTGTATACAGTGTGGCTGCCCATAGCTCAGCACATTGTGAAGATGATGACTTTATATCAGATCTTACAAGGGAAATACTTCATTACATTGGATCTCATCTGTTATATCAGCTATATATCTATCGTATCAATTATTTATCTGTTCTATCAGTTCCCTGTCATGTACTACTCCAGCTGTTTTTTTAATTCTTTTCGGTGTTTTCCTTTCATGTGATGTGAATAGAATTCTTCTGTAAATGTCATTCTATTGGATTACCTTTCTTTGAATTGTGCACTGATATGGATCTCTTCTAATCACTTTACCAGGTAACTCTTTTCCAAATTTCTTGGCATAAATGAATATCTCCAGCCTTGCATTCATTTGTTGAAATATGTCTGGAAATATTCTGTTCATTCCAGTAGCCTGTTTTGCATTGAATGAAATAAGTTAATGACAAAGGTCAATTACAAATATAAATATTGTATGAATCTAATACTATAAAAAATGTAGAGAAGAAGCTTATATACACAGAACAATAACCAGTCTGAGATGAGTAAGGAAAGGGGAGAAATCACTAATTAGATAAGAGATATGTATTAATTTGAGTGAAGAGGGTGAGGGAATTGTCAACACAAATCATTAAGGATGAGAAAGACATGCAGACATGTACAAGAGTTGGAGACAACAAAGTTAAATATTGAAACATACACAATTTAGCATTATCAGTAAGAACAGACACTAACTTACTCATCTTCATTCTACAAGTGGATACATATGCTGACAGGCAAGAGGAAGAAGTCAGTATGCATAAACAAATGAGACTACACTCAGGACCATATCGGTTTGGCAGGTGGTATAAATACATCTATGGATGCAGTTAAAGAGAGGGCAAAATTATGAAAACTTCCCAGCCATGATCAAATATTTTGAAAGAAAGTTGAAACACAATGTGTAGGAATGAAGCACCATGTATATGAATTCTGTAGGCAAACTAATATAAAATAAAAACATTTTAAAAAAAAAGGAATGAATCACCAGGCTGGCCCAGGAGCTCAGTGTCATAGTCATTGGGGCACATCAAAGTAATTTGGCATAGGATCGTCTACAAAGAAAATGCTCTACATCCTACTTTGGTGAGTAGTGACTAAGGTTGTAAAAGCTGTGAGTATCCATCTAAGGCATAATTAATGATTTCTCCTCATTATGAGCCAAGAGGGGTGAAGAAAAAGAATATTAATTAAGAGGACTAATAGAATGTGTGAAGTTTTGTCTCCGCAATTCTTAAGACCAAAGGAATTAAGTAGTGACCAGTCAAGCACTGGGGGCTGCTCTAAAGACAATCACAATAGATGAATCCTAGCAATGCAGGAGATAATTGTGAAACAAAACTTCAAATCACAGGGAAAGTAGTCCAGGCTTACCGGTCTAATACAAAGTGAGAATCCCAACACTGTGGGCCTTAGTTACCCTTCAAGCCTGGAACTGGCACGCCTTTCAGCAGACATGCCTGTCAAAGAAGAGCAATAACTCCTGTGAAGAAAACATTTCTCAGAACAAGAGGCCACCCAAGATCAAAGGGCAGTATTTGCACAGAAATAAAGCTCAGAAGGCAAACTTGGATTGCAAAGGAAGAACCAAATCAGGAAATAGAGGAAGTGGGAAGAGTTCTGTTACAATGTAGGGATTGTAATCTCTGTCATGAGACAATGTACATGAATTGTTTCATTAAAAAAAAAAAAAAAAACAAAAAACACCAACCAATGTGCTATACAAATTTTCACTAAACTCTCAATAAAAAGTTGTGGATTTTTTTTTTTATATTAGCCAGAATATTTTCTAACTTAATCACGTAAGTATTGTGGTTTAGGAATAATTTTAGGGCAATTATCTTAGATTTTAAAGTATGTGAGACAAAGTTTTATTATCTTTACTTCCAAGGCACACTCCAGCTGCACCTTAGTCAAGATACATCTGCTTGATCTTTTGGCAGTTCATGGGATAGTCAGTCTGCTTCCCCAACACCACTGCTCAAAGGCATCTTTGTTATTCACCATGCTTGGGAAGGTGGGGTCAATGACAAAGAGGAGGACTCTCAACCAGATGAATTGACATAGCCGCCTTGGGCTCTAGTATGTCAGACTGTGAAGATGGCACAGGATGGGGCAGGATTCTGATCTGTTCTCCGTAGGGTCGCTATGGGTTATACTCTACAGCGCCTAACAACAAAAACAACCTCAGATTTTAATATTCTGTAGTCCCTAGGAAACCAAGAAAATACCTCATGCACCCATGAAACTGCTCAGACTTTTCCTTTAGAACACAGAATTCTAAGATTTTTTTTTTACCTCATCCTCATAAATACCACCTAACCTCCCTTGTTCTGCATCACTCTCAAGCCTGATGAAGCCAAAGGGTGAAACTAGATCTTATCCTTGATAGGACATTCTATCGTACATAGGTCACTATGAGTCAGAGTCAGCTTGACAGTACCTAACAACAATCAGTAATGATGTTCAACATCTTTTCTTACTTGCTTTTTGTCAATTTGCATATGTTCTTTAGAGAAAGATCTACTTAAGTCCCTTTAAAATTGTACTGTTTGCCGTTTTGTTGTCTAAGTTCTTTTTTGTAGCTTTTTTTTTTTTGGTCTAAAGATGCAATCTTGATACCCTTATCATGTGTATGTTTAGCAAATATTTTTTCTGTCTTTAGTTGTCTCTCCATTTTCTTAATACTGTCTTTTAATCTGTTTTGTTGTCCCTAACCAACTTATTTGTTTGTGGTTTTTTGATTTGTGTTTTGGTTTTGGGTTTTTGTTGTTGTTGTTTTGTTTTGTTGGCTTGTGCTTTTCGTGTCATACCTAAGAATTCATTGTAATAGAAACTAAGTCTTCAAGCATTATCACCTGATGCTTTGTGCTATAACTTTTATATTTAAGTCATGGATCCCTTCTGCATGTTTTGCAATTCTGCTAAGATTATTTGCTAGGCTATAACCTTGCAAAATTATTTGTAAATCTGGCAGCCTAGTGGTAAGAAGCTGCACTGCAATCCCAAAAGCATGAGATTCGAATCCACCAGCTGCTCTGTGGGAGAAGGTTGGGTAATCTCCTTTTGTGTGATTTATTGCCTCTGAAAATACATTGGAGGGTTAGCTGTGGGTCAGTTCTGACTCAATGGTACACAACAATAACAATTATGCAAATAAAGTGTGTAAATGTCTGAAGAAATTTCTGAAGTAATGACCATGCAAACGGGGCAACGGTGGCTTAATAAGGAGAATGGTCAATTTTGCCGTCTTGCTAGGCTTAAACAAGCCAGTTCCACAGAGACTGAGGAGGACTTCACTATCATCAAGAACAGGGAGAAGAACATGTTCTTTAGATGGAGGGACCCTGTCTAAGAACCTACTAGACACTGGAGATAAAAAGAGCTCTCAAACAGGGAGCTCTAGTGGCAAGAAGCTGCACTGCAATCCCAAAGGCATGCTGTTTGAATCCACCAGATGCTCCACTGGAGGACAGGCAATTTCCTCCTGTGCCTGTTGGATCTGATTCAGTGGCACAAGAACAAGGGGCGGGGGTGGGGTGGAGAGCTCAAACACTGGAAACCAACAGAGTGAACAAGTTGAGATCCTTCAGCCAGGATTGCACACAAAGCAGAATGTCTCCAGGAACGTCCTGGCAAAGCTGGAGAGTTATAACATTTGCTCAAGCAGGGCAAAGACTGAGCCTGACTAAAAGTTGAGAGCTGTTTTGGTTGGAAACTTTTCTTATTGACTTCTATCTTTCTCTTCAGTTGTTCCTATTACTTCCAAGTTGACCTTGAGGCACAACCATTACTTCCTTAGTAAACCCCATGCTTGCAAGCATAGTTTGTGAGTTCTGTGTGGCAATTGCAATGAATTGTGGAATTCAGGCAAGTAGAGAATCCCATGGGATAGATGACTGGTGTTCCGGTTGTTTAAAAGGGTAGAAAATGGAGGTCTGTCAGATCTTTATCTTTTTTTATATATTTTTTAAATTTTTTTTATTTTTGTGTGAGTGTACCGTCAAATCAGATCTGACTGGTACAGGAGGAGATTGTCCCTCCTTCCCCGGCAGAGCATCTGGTGGATTCGAACCATGCGCCTCTGGGATTGTAGTTGCAGCTCCTTAACACTAGGCCACCAGAGCTCCTCTTATTTTTTTTTAATATTTTTTATTGTATTATTTTTATGTGTACCGTCAAATCAGATCTGACTGGTACAGGAGGAGATTGCCCCCTCCTTCTCCAGCAGAGCATCTGGTGGATTTGAACCACGTACCTTTGGGATTGTCGTGCAGCGTCTTGCCACTAGGCCACCAGAGCTTCCTTAGATCTTTATCTTTTAAGGGCTGATTTTTATTCTTTTGCTACTTCTTGCACTTGGAGGGCTCCTGAAGCCTCTACACTATACTTCTAAGTTAACTTTTGTATATTGTATAAGATAGGAAGTCCACCTTCATTCCTCTGCACATGGTAATCCAGTTTATCCAGCACCATTTGCAAGCTATCATGTCTAGGGGTGATTTTTTTTTTCTTTCCCACAGCAATAGATGACTAATAAAGGCAACAAGATTTTGGAAATGTTCCTACACACATCCCAAACCCATACCAGAAGGTATTACCACCAAGACAATATGACCAACCCATGGTAGACACCCAGTTCCTCATTACCTTCTTTGGCTTGCAGAGAAGCCATTTGCTCTCCAAGCTGCCTGCCTTCTGAGCTCACTGCATTGGTGCCACTGGGAGCCCCTGCCTATGGCCCTCAAACAGGTTGCTGCCAGAGCTGTGATCAAGGCCTCCAACACCTGAATAGAGGTCTCCATATCGTGTTGCTGCGGAAGCCATTGAAAGCAACTCCCATCATCTAAGAAGCTGCTAGTGGTAATGAATACAGCCTTCATTAGCGAGGCTGTGTTTGCATTGGCTTACACTATGCCAAGAACGCTGCAGTGAGAGAGTGGTGGCAGAATCTCTGTGCAAAGTAGTGGAGGTATGGGGCAGATAACATCGTTTACCAAAGGGAATAAAAGGAAGCCAGATCAGCAGGTCAAAATTGACTCAAAGAACAGAGAGAGCTTTGCTATGAGCCCATGTAGACCAGGGCCAAGGACATTGATTGTGGGCAAGGTTCAGAGGACAGCAGGTAACAAACTTGTAGGAGATCCAAACACCAAAGTCCAGGGCTTGAGACAGCTGTGAAGTCTATCATTTTGTGACCACAGTGACCATCAGGCCTGACTCATATATGGTTTGTTTTTTTTTTAGACTGTAAAATTCCTACAAGATTGTCAGGGTTCAGACACTGTTTCATGCTGACAAGGGAGCCTGAACAAATTTTGATTAGTTAAGATTTTCCCAGAACATTCTGAGGCCAGGATTCAAGTACAAGTGGTTAATGCAGGAAAGGATCCCTGAAGACACTGATAAAATGGGATGTGAGACAGAAAGAGAAAGACTCTTGATTGAGATGTATGATCAGGTCAACCAACCTTATGGGCCATTGGAGTGTAATTCCCTGGGAAATTCTGAGAACAGGTATAGGTCATATGCCTCAAAGAGGAGAGAGAGACATAGTATTAGATATTTACACATAAAAAAAGGTCAGTCAAACTTGATGGTTGTTGAATCCTGAGGGATGGGGATATTGATTACTGTGATGCAGCCACAAAGCTGCAGACACAAGATGATCCATCTTTTATGTGTTTTCTGGTTTGTTCTATTGTGCATATTATCTCCATGCTTGAGAAGAGGCAATGCCGTCTAACAACTGCAACATCTGTGAATTGTACATTCATATCTGTGATGAGGGTGAGGTCTGTGTGTCAGCTTAGCTGCCTGTGAGTCTCTGGTCGGAGTTATAATGTTGTGTTCCCTTGATGAGATCTGATACAATGTGATCGGTTTTCAACAGCCACTCAGTTGAAAGAGAATTTCCTTGGAGTTGTGGCCTGCATCAAATATATGTGAATATCTGACAGCTCTCTGAATTTTTACTTGATCAAGGTCCTGAATCTGGTTTCTCAACATCCAACTTCTGGTTTTTGGACTTAATCCAGCCAGCTGGCCACATTGCCTGCAGATCTTGAATTCATCAGCCTTCAAAGCCAGCAGATGCGGTCTGGCCCTCTGATCTTGGTTTCATCAGCCCCTGCAGTTGCAAAAACCTTTATCCTGATATGTGACCCTTAGACTTGGGACTTGCCCACCTCTTACTCTTGAGCCCTTTCCTTGAGATAAATATTTCTGTATATATGAACTATGAGAAATGACGGTAGTTCTAGAAAGGCTTCAGGTGTTTTGTTCATAGGGTCGCTATGAATCATGCTCTACTTGACGGCAATCAACAACAAAAATGTATGTAATGGATATAGTTAGACCTTGCTGATTTGCTTCTCTAGAGTCAACCTAAGACAATATCCTTGGCCACTTTTGCCATTGTTTTGCTTATCTTTTAATTAGTAGGAATTTTTCACATGCTTAGACACTAATATAAGCACTGTCTAAGAGTGGCAAACCTTATTCCAGATTATAATATGGTTTTTATTTTGGTTGGTTTTGGGTATGGGTTGTTGTTTTTTTGTTCATTTGGGTTGGGTTTGTTTGGTTTTGGTTTTGGTTTTGAGGGTTTTTTCCCACTTTCTATAGGAAGTCTCACTGCTATTCCATAAGCCAGGCTTCTCTGATGGTTCAAATGTACCAGCCACACTGTGGGAGAAAGATGGGCAATCCAGTGCAATGTATAACATCAGAAACCCAGTGGAGGTTCAGCTACGAGCTGAGATGACTTGACAGCAAGGAATTTGAGATTTTATGTGGGTGTTTCTTTCTTTTATTCAAATCATTCACCTAATAACTTTAGCAATCAAAGACAATTATGACCTAAAACTGCACAGTCCAATATAATATTACTAACAACTAGCCCCACATGTGACCATTTAAATGTAGTTAAATAAAATTCAGTTCCTCTCAGTCAAATTAGCTACATTTCAAGTGCTCAGTAGCTACATATAACTAACAGTTGCTTTAATGACAGAGCTTTCCTTTGTCTTTTGTTTATTTGCTTGCATCTCAGTAAAGAATTGTTTATTTCAGCTTTAGTGCAAGCTACAGCTCTATGTGCAAAGAGCTTGTATAGAAGGGGAAAAAGAACAAATCTATTTTGGAAACAATGCACAAATATAAAAACACTCTAAAACTCCATTTTGTATTCATAGCTATTATTTTAGAAAGAATTCCTGTCTCATTTGGAGAAACACCGTGGAAAAGAATATGTTGAGTCTGTTAGCAAGGTTAAGTTTAACATCTGTGTAGATATAAGATGGGACTTACTGATGATTGTCTTCTATATTTAAGGATATGCTAGCCTGGGAACTCTCTTTACTGCACAGAGATGAAATAATATCAGAAGCTGCCATGGGTGAATACGTATTTACCAAATCTGTGCTGCCTTGTTTTAATGCAGTTGTTAATGATAATCCTTCGCTTTAAAAGGACATTTGGCATAAATGAGGGCTTTATTGGACAAATGGTCACCATTTCCTAGGTAATATTTCAAAATTAAACTTACTTTTTACATTACTACCATTTAGGGGTTTATTTAGCAAGTTTATTTGATGTGTATGGATGGAGGTTAAAAAGCGGAGATTTTTCTTTAAGAAATAAAAAAAATGGGGCTCTGAGGTTTCAGTCTTTGAAATAAACACATCATGAGTCAGAAAAGACATTTGCAAAGTCACCTTCGAGAGAAAAAAATACTCTCATGCCAACCTGAGTTCAGAAATCACTTGAGATAAACAAAGGCCTTCAGAGATATGAAGAAATATTGACTTCAGGGATACGTCAAACCTGAAAGAATATGA
This sequence comes from Elephantulus edwardii, assembly GCF_000299155.1. Taxonomy (NCBI): domain Eukaryota; kingdom Metazoa; phylum Chordata; class Mammalia; order Macroscelidea; family Macroscelididae; genus Elephantulus; species Elephantulus edwardii. The sequence goes on along the minus strand of NW_006399888.1, from coordinate 901,388 downwards.
GAAGTAAACATCACACCATGTCTCTTAAAACATTGTCCCAGGAGATCATTCTGTCTAAAAAGAAAACAAAACAGGTACTTGATATGAGTATCTGTTGTAAGAATGTTACAGGCCAGCATGTCCTGACATAAGTCTTTTGGTTCATTTCAGTCTCCCTGTTCTGAATCAATGACCATCAAGCAACCTTCAGATTTGAATCTGACTTTCCCTGTAGATTTGTGTATGTAGAGGGACAATGCGCTAATCACAGGAACTTGAAATGCCTTTGATGCCATGACAGTCATTCCCTACTGAAATAATGGCTTCTTAATGTCATTCAGTGATTTTACTTCATCAGTCCAATTCAGTATTTATGTGAAATGCATTAGTTTTTATTATTGTGTTTTCATATATACAAATACTTTTTATTGTGACTTTAACGAAGGTGCACAGAAAACTTAGATTTCTCTTCATTCATTGTTGCACATTTTCCTCCCTACTCCTATCCCTCAGTTTGCTTTTCTCTTTAAAAATTCATTTATAAGGCAGCTCTGGTGGCAAGAAGCTGCACTGCAATTATGAAGATGCATGGTTTGAATCCACCAGATGCTCTGCCGGAGAAGGAGGGGCAATGTCCTCCTGTGCCAGTCGGATTTGATTTGATTTGATTTGATTTGTACCAACACAAGGGGGGGAAAATGCATTCATTGTTGCATCATTTTCTCCCTCCCCCTGACACCAGTCCACTTAGCTATGAATCTCTAATTCTGGATTGTTGTCATGCAAATAATGCCTAATTATATATTCCTTTTAAACAGTTCTTTCCCTCATCTGTTCCAATGCAGTGAAATGCCTGTTTTAACAGCAGTTTAGGATGATTGGCATCAACAATGCATTTGAGACAAATATCCATATTGGGATATTAATTTAATGACACTGAATAAAATGTCAGATTGTAACATTTATATGCTGTTTCCCAGGTACCATGAAGGGAGCTCTGGTAGCCTAGTGGCAAGAAGCTGCACTTCAGTCCCCAAGACACACATCTCAAATCCACCAGCTGCTCCACGAAGGAAGGATGGGCAATCTCCTCTATGCAATTGACTGCCTCTGAAAACCTGCCAGAGGATCGACAGGTATCATGTGCTGTTGAGGAAACACATTACAGATATTAGCTCATTTAATCCTCAAAACAATCACCTTCCCTCTATACCTAACTTTCCCCCCCCATTGTCTAACATTCGTGTATGCCTTTTCTTTTTTTTCATAATTTTTTTAATTTAATGAAAGTTTGCAGAGACTTTGGATTTCCATTCATTCATTGTTGCACACTTTCCTCCCTCCCTGCCCACCCCTCCCCCCCCAGTTGGCTTTTCTCTTTGAAAAGTTAAAAAAAAATAATTCGTTGTTATACAATCCTCCCCCTCCCTAGTCCACTCCACTATTCAGCTTTCATTCTGGACTCTTGTCATGACAATACTACCTAATCATATATGAACACCTACGTTTATTGCAGCTTTGTTCACAATAACAGAGTTGGAAACAACCTAACAGTCTATACCTAACTTTTATTGTTCTATGATTGTACTTTCCAATAAAATTCTACTATGGTAGTGCTGGAGAAGAATATTGAACATACCATGAACCGCCAGCAGAACAAATAGGTCTGTCTTGGAGAGGGTAAAACCAAGCATCTCTTTGGAGGCAACAATTTTGAAACTCCATCTCACTTTGGGCACATGGCCAGGAGGAACCACTTCCTGGAGAAGGATAGCATTCTTGGAAGGGCAGAGGGACAGCACAGGAGAAGATGATCCTGGATGAGATGGATTGACACAGTAACTGGGACAATGAGATGAGGTATGCTGGTGTCAGTGAGACTGGCTCAGGGTAGGGCAGGCTTCAGAGCTGGCACATGACAACAACATAAGACCATGTTCTGCTTCCTCAGAAATACAGGCAAAGACAGAGATTTCTAGCATCCTCTCCTTCTAAGGGATGTACAGTGGTGCTGAGATTGTACATATTAATGAAAACTTCAAGTGATTCTCATGATCAGGCAATGTCTTAGTAATCTATTGCTGCTGCAACAAAAACACTACAAGTAAATGTCTTTAAGAAACATTGATTTTCTTTCCCTTAAGAAGATAGAAATCTGAATTTGGAGTGCCATCCTGAGAGGAAGATTCTCTGGCCTCTGCTTCCTGATTTCTTAGAAATCTCCACGCCGGGAGCGCTGGTGGCCTAGTGGCAAGAAGCTGCACTGCAACCCTGGAGGCACGTGGTTCGAATCCACCAGATGCTCTGCTGGAGAAGGAGGGACAGTCTTCTCTTGCACCAGTCAGATCCGATTTGATGGTAAATACACAAACATAATAAAATAAATTAAAAAAAAATCTCCACGGATCTTGGTATCTAACCCATCCTAGTTCTCCTTTGCTGCTTGTTTATTCTCTTCTGTATCTCCATATAGGGAGTTGCAATGTTAATCGAAAGATAGTATCTCTCTGATGATTCTAATCCATATCTACTTGGTTTTTCTGGAGGAAGAAAAATCAGTAATCTCCTCTCGAGCTATTTACCGCCTCCAAAACTCTGCTGGAAGATCAGCTATGAGTCATTTCTGACTGGAGGTAATGAGTTTTGAGATATCTCAAAAGAGATGGATTTACAGCACTTTATGTTATCTTGCCTTGTTAACATGATGAAGACAAACCATTCTGCAACAGACTATAACTATAGGCATGTTGTTGTTGTTAGATGCCGTCGAATGTGACTCAAAGCAGCCCTATGAACAAAAGATCTGAACCCTATTCTATATTGTGCAATCCTCACACTTCCTGACACACAAGAGCCCTTTGCAGCAGTCACCATGTCAATCCACCTGGCTAAAGGTCTTTCTCTCCTTTGCTGACCCTCCACCCTTCCCAACATCATATCCGTCTCCAAAGAATAGCACCTCCTAGCAACATGTCCAAAGTATGTGAGGCAAAGCGTCATCATTCTTGACTCCAAGGAGCACTTCAGCTGCACCATCTCCAAGACATCTGTTCATTCTCTTGACCATCCATAGGATGTTCAGTGCTCTTCTCCAACACCACAGCTCAAAGGCATCAATTCTTTTCTTATCATCCTTAGTCATTGTCCAGCTCTCAGATGCATAGCTAGTAATCGGAAAGACTATCGCCTGAATCAGAAGCACCTTAGCCTTAAAACTGACATCACACCTCCTCAGTAATTTTGGAAACATCCCTAACTGCAGATTTTCCCAGTGCAATGCGTCTCCTTATTTCTTGACTGCTGGTACCAAGGGTGTTAATTGTGGGTCCAAGCAAGATGAAGCTGTTGATTGTTTCAATCTCCTCTCCATCCATCATGAAGTTGCCTATAGTTCCAGAGAAAGAATCTTTGTTTTCCTGACACTGAGATGCAATCTATATGGAAGTTTGCATTCCTTGATCTTCTGCAACAAGTGCTTCAAGTCCTCTTCACTTACAGCAAGTAAGTTTGTTGTTGTTAGGTGCTGTCAAATATGACTTACAGCAGCCCTGTGAACCACAGATCTGAACCTTCTATCCTGTGCCATCCTTACCATCTCTGACACACTTGAGCCCATTCCACAGTCACTGTGTCAATCCACTTGCTTGAAGTTCTTCCTCTCTTTCACCATCCTTCCAACTTCCCAAGCAAGCTGTCCCTCTCCAATGAATAACCTCTCCTGGCAACATGCCCAAAGCATGTGAGATGAAGTTTAATCATCTTTGCCTCCAAGGAGCACTCTGGCTGCACCTTCTCCAGAGAGGTGAGTATTTAAAACACATATATGGGAGACATATTTCATATCCATAACAGACAATATGGCCAAGATTACCCTCAGGTCTCCTCGAGCCTCAGATCTCACATCAACAGGAGATGATTGGCTAAAGATGTATAGATCTCAAAATGGGAATCATCCTAGAAACCCTTTAGATGTGGTCAAGACAGACGAAAGACAAAGGGGATCAGTATAGAAAGCAGCCCAGAGTCAGGATGATGGTTGTTGTTGTTGTTTGTTGTTGTTATGTGGACTGACCAGAAAACGTCTTCTTACAAGACAAAGCGTGCTTGCAGTTCTAGAAACTGGTGACCATTTTTTTTTCTCTTCTTTTTCTTGTCTTTTTTTCCCTTGTGTGTACCATTGAATCAGATCCAACTGGCAGAGGAGGAGATTGTCCCTCTTTGTCCAGAGGAGCATCTGGTGGATTCGAACCACACATCTTCAGGATTGTAGCACAGTTTCTTGCCATTAGGCCACCAAAGCTCCCTGGTGACCATTTTTTATTATTATTATTATTATGTCTTTACCATCAAATCAGATCTGACTGGTACAGGAGGAGATTGTTTCTCCTTCTCCAGCAGAGAATCTGGTGGATTTGAACTACACATCTCTGGGATTGCAGTGCAGCTTCTTGCCACCAGGCCACCAGAGCTCTCTGGCGACCACTTTTTGATGTCTTCTTTCTCTCCTGTTCCCAGTGTGAGCTTTTATTCCAGATTTTCCGTCCATTTCCTTCAACAAGTAGATATTTTTGTGTGCTTCTATTTATATTTGCTGGCTCGTGGGCTGTGACATCTGGACTATTTCTAATTGAAAAAGGTAACTAGCTCACATCCAGAGAAAAACCTGTTCATCCCTACAACAGATACGACATGACCTGAGCTATTTTGGCTTGCGGGCGTGAGGGGAATGTTTTACCTTTAGTTAAAACAGAAGCATACTCTGGGATGAGAAATTGACTGTGAATAGTTAAGCTGAAATACTCCAGGGGCAGGTGTTGAAGCGAGACAGGGAAGGCAACCAACATAGGTACATTATCAAGTCATTTGTCATTGTGTGCACTTGGGGCTTAATCCCAGGGACAACTCCAGGAGCCAGTGCAGATGGTAAACAGAGAATTATCTTGCTACAAAGAATGCAAGAGTTCATGCATCAACTCCCCTCAGTCACTGGTTGAGAGTAGCTTTCGGGGAAGGAGAAACATTGATTCATCTCCATTTCTATCCAGTGTGCATGTGGAAAAATAACAGCCAGAGAAAGCCCTTTGGCAAAGAAGTACATATGCAGTTGGAAGTCAGGCCCAAGTGGACATGAGGCAGTGCACCGATTCCCCAGCTCAGGCCAGGGTTACTGCTAAAGGCTCTGAGCTGCATCTTTCTCCACAACACTGTTCTCAGCAAAAAAAGGGACCACTTCTCCTGGAAGATTATGTCCCCTCAGGGGATACACCACATTGGGGGATACCAAAACCAGTTGCCAATAAAGTAACTTTTAACTCATAGTGATCCTGTCTATATTAGCATAGGGTACTGCATAGGATTTTCCATGACTAATTTTGGGAGGAGTCTTTTTCCCCAAGATGCTTCCAGGTGGACCTGGACCTCCACCCTTGCCGTTAGCATGCGAGTCTGTTAACGGCACCTCCCAAGGATATCATCAAAAAAACCAAGCCCAAAATCCGTTGCCATTGAGTAGCTTCTGAGTCATGGCCACTTTCTAGGACAGAGTGGAACTTCCCCCAGAGGACTTTGAAGGCAGGAATCTTTATGGAAATAGACTGACACTTTTTTTTTCATGGAGTGGCTGGTTGGTCAAATTGCAGACCTTTTACTCAGCAATGGAGTACTTAACCATGGTGCCCCTTCCCCAGAAGACACCCAACCAAAACCAAAATCAGCTCACATCAAGGTGAGCCCAGCTCATTATGAACCTATACCAGTTTCATTCTGAGGCAATGAATCTTTACAGATTTCCCACCTTTTCCCTGAAACTCAATATTACTTTTCCCCTGAAATCTACTCTTTCTGATAGGTGTTGATGCACGAGTACTCAGCTCTCTCACTCTTTATATATGAAGATATGAAGTGCCACATTTTGGTTAACAGTCAGTACCATGGGAGTAGGTGTGTTGGAAACAATGAGGTTGGCACAGGACAGAGCAGGGTTTAGGGCTCCTGTACATAGGGGTTGCTATGAGTCTCAAGTGACTCAACAGCATATAACAACAACAACCTTGTTGATGTATCACCAGGGTTCCTTTATTAGGAGGCAAAATGTCCTAAAAAGCAGCTGTTTGCCTCCAGTTGGATGGAACCAGTATTGCATCTCCAGATCTAAGCATTCTCCTTTTGGAACTAACACATATGAACATGGACACAGAAAACAAAGATTTTTGCAAGTGGATCAGTAGGAATAAAAGTCATGGGTGGAGGGAGGGGGGAAGCAAACGGGAAGGACCCAGGTGAAAAGACAGAGGGTAATGATTGGCAAAGTCTCATTAATGGTGATTAGTTTAATAAAACATAATGGGTGCAGAAAATTAACGTATGCAAACTTTCTAAGTAAGCTAGTATAAAATAAAAATTTTATTTAAAAAAGAAATAATGCATAAGAATTATTTTATGAAACACAGTATCTGAAGAATAGTGTGAAACACAATGTATACAAACTTTGTAAGCAAATCAGTTTAAAAGGGGAGGGGAAGAGAGGAGGATCGCTCTCATTTCTAGACCTTCATTACTAAACCCAAAAGTCCTTGCCATGGGAGAAACTGAACCATCTATTGAATACTGGCTAGGAGCATATATCACCTCTCTGACAGTTCACCTCTGTGAACATTGCCACAAAACTCAAGGATTGGCACCTAGATGTGCTATAGAACATCATTTCACCATTGTATTGAGCCAGCCGTTTCAGGATATGGGGAACACGATAATACCAAAGAATTCTATGAACATTGTTACACTTTATTTGCTATGAAGTAAATTCCCTCATCAGAAGCAATGCAGAGTGAGACATCATGATGGAGGATAAGGCAATCTGAATGGCCACAGATGGCATTTTTGGAAGAAGTATTGTGTAGGGAAAGCAAATCTGTATCCAGAGTGAGCACCTATTCCAGGAAGAACCACACACTGCCCTTTCCATAACAGAAGCAATCCAGAAATCAACCTCCCACAAGGTTGCTGGCTGATCACTCCAAGGAATGGTTTGCTTTTCTTTTTCAGCAATGCTATGCATATTTAGGGTCTCTTTCCATTCCAAATAAAATTAGAAATTGCCTTTTCCATCTTGCTGAAGAATGGCATTGTTATATATATTGGGATTGCTTTGAACTTGTACATTGCCTTTGGTAGAATTGTCATTTTCACAAAACTGAGTCTTCCTAGCCATGAGCATGGTATATTCTTCCATTTCTCCAGGTCTCTTTTTGTTTCTTGTAATAATGTTTTGTAATTTTCTTTGTATAGGTCTTTTGTAGCTCTAGTTAGATTTGCTCCCAAGTATTTAATCTTGTGATTAGCTATTGTTATGGGTATTCTTTTTCTTAGCTTCTTTTTGGTATTCTCTGTCACTGAAGAGAAATACAACTTGTTTTTGTATGTTGACCTTGTATCCCTCTTCTTTGCTGAATTAGCCAACTATGTCTAATAATTTTCTTGCTTAATCTTTCGAGTTTTTAAGTATACTATCATATCATCTGCATATAGAGCTAGCTTTACCTACTTTTTCCCAATTTGGATACTTCTTATTTCTTTCTCTTGTTTTACTGCTCTAACACTTCCAATACTCTATCAACTGGAAGAGGTGATAATGGGCATCCTTGTCTAGTTTCTCTTCTCAAAGGGAATGTCTTTACTCTCTCTGCATTGAGAATGATGTTAGCTCTTGGTTTTGCATACATACTTTTCACTATGCTGAAGAAATTCCTCTCTACTGCTATTTTCAGTTTTGGAGAGGTTCATGACAATAGGTTTTCCCAATGCAACACATCTTCTGATTTCTTGACAGTCACTGCTATGGGTGCTGAGTGTGGATCTAGGCAGTAGGAAATGATTGACAACTTCAGTCTTTTCTCTGTCTGTCTATTGTCTATCTCCAATATTGCCTATTGGTCCACTTAGGAAGATTTTTGTTTTTTTTTAATTTATTATTAATGTCAGTAAAAATTTACAGAGACTTTGGATTTCCATTCATTCATTATTGCCCTTTTTTCCCCTCCCAACCCTCCCCCTAGTACACTACCCTTTTGGAAAAGTAAAAGAAAAATTCTTTCATTGTTTTACAAACCCTTCCCCAGGTCCACTCCACCATGTAGCCTTCGCTCTAGACTCCTGTCATGACAAAAATACCTAATCACATATCCCTTTTAAACAGTTTTCTCCCCTATCTGTTTCAGTGTGGTATACATTATTGAACCCATCTTTCTCAGTCTCTCCCCAACCCCAAGGTCAGTCTTGTTTTACAACAGTGACACCATGCAGTATTTGTTCTTTTGTGACTGAGATACTTCAGTCAGCATAATGTCCTCCAGGGTCACCCATTTTGAATAATAATGCATGAGTTCCTTGTTTTTCAATGCAGCATAGTATTCCATTGTGTGAAAATAACACAGCTTCTCTATCCATTTGTTTGTTGATGGGCACTTAAGTTGTTTCCAACTCCTTGCTATTGTGAACAAAGTTGCAATAAACATGGGTGTGCATATATCTACTTGGATGTCAGTTATGGTCTCTTTGGGATATATTCCCAGTAGTGGAATTGCTGGGTCAAATGGTATCTCTATTTGCTACTTTTTGAGAAAGCGCCATACCACTTTCCACAGTGGTTGCACCATTTTACACTCCCACCAACAGTGACTAAGGGTTCCAGTTTCTCCACAACCTTGCCAGCATTTGTTTCTTCCTGTTCTGTTAAATTTTGCTATTCTTCCAGGGGTGAGATGATATCTCATAGTTGTTTTAATTTGCGTCTCTCTTAGAGCTAGGGATTTTGAATATTTCTTCATGTGCTTGTTAGCCATCTGAATGTCTTCTTCGGTGAAGTGATTTTTGTTTTCTTGACGTAAGGGTCTTATAATTGTGACCAATTTATGTAACTCAGTATAACTTATTCCAGATTAATTCATGTTGTGTAGTGTTTCACTAGTTCTTGGTTGGTTTTTAGTGATGCTTAATACTCCATGTGTGAATGTTCCATAGTTTCTTTAGCCATTCTTCTGATAGACACTTGGGCTGTTTCCAAGTCTTCATTATTATAAATAATGCTGCAATAAATCTGGGTGTATTTATGGCAGTTTTTGTAGAATTAGCAGGTCTATATCCCAAAGAATTAAGATATTCTATCTACATTTGGGATATAGACCTACTAATGTGATTGCTGGATCAAACGGTATTTCTATTCCCAATTTTCTAAGGACACATCAGACTGCTTCTCACAGAGGTTGTAAATTTTACATTTCCACCAGCTATGTATGAGAGTTCGAATCCCTCCAAACTTTCACTTTTGTTGTTTACTGTCTTATTGAAACTGGTATTTTTCAAATTTTCTTTCTAGGGCATAGCACGCACGCAGTCTCCTTCAACCACAAAGTAGGCAATTGATTTTCCCACATTTGGGGAAATTGCAGAGGTCAGCACATAGCACATTTGCAGCTCAATGGATAAGCCTTGCCCTGGGAAAACTATCTTTATGATCGCAGTATTTCCTCTGCAGGTAATGAACACTGGTATTATTGATGGGATGACATCTCATTGTTGTTTTGATTTATCTCTCTAGTAACTCTCTAGTAATTCAGAGCAGGAAAACGAGCAATCTCCTTCCATGCAATTAATTGTCTCCAAAAAAAACCTACTGAGGAGTGAGCTATGAATCACTTCTGATTCAATAGTACATAACAACAGTTAACATCAAGTAACTAATTAGTGAGCTCTGGTGGCCTCTTGGGTAAGGGATGTCATTTCTAACCCAAAGGCAAGCTGCTCTAATCCACCAGTAGCTCTGAGGGAGAAAGGCTAGTTTCCTCTCAATGAAAAACTCAAACTCAATGAATGGTCAGCTATGAATCAGTTCCCCTCAATGACAATGAGTTTTGAATTGAGAGTGGCTTTATGTGTTTGTTGATCATCTGAATGTCTCTGGTGAATTGTCTCCATGTCTTATATCCATTTTTCAATAGACTGTCTTTTTTCATATTTGTAGTACTGGAGTTTTCTGTAACTTTTAGAAATTAGTCCCTTTTCAGGTATGTCAATGCCCAGTGTTTTTTCTCGGTCTGTAGGTTATTATTTACTCATTGGGAGAAGCCTTGATACACATGAAGGGTTTTTAGGAGTTTCCAGTCATCTAGCTTATGCTCTGTTGATTATGCATTTTTTTGACGGCCTTTTCAGCAGAGTAGCACTGCCAACCACAGGCAGGCAGTTCAAAATCCAGCAGTTGCTTGGCAGGGCAAAGATGAGTAATCAGACTTTCAAATTACTGTCTTTAAAAATCCACTGGAGGGGAGCTCTGGTGGTGTAGTGGCAAGAAGCTGTGCTGCAATCCCAAAGGCACGAGGTTTGAATTCACCAGATGCTCTACTGGAGAAGTAGGGGCAATCTCCTCCTGTGCCAGTTGGATCTGATTCAACAGTACACAGCAAAGAAAAAAAAGTTTTAAAAATCCACTGGAGAGTCAGCTATGAGTCATTTCAGACTTGACAGCAGTGAATTGAATTGAGTTGCTACTGATTAGGGATCCTAAGTTTGCCTCATTTTTTTCCCTTTGATGAGCTTTATAATTTGGAGTTTTATACCTAACATCTCTGATCTATCTTGAGTTAGTTTTTATATATATATAGTGTTTCAATTTTATAGTTCTATGTATAGTGTTTCAATTTTTGCAAATAAAGATTCAATTTTGCTTCTATCATTTGTTTAAAAGGCTGTTTTCCCTCACTTACGGATTTTTATGTTGTCAAAGATCATTTCTAGATTCTTAAGTAGATTTCATCTCTCTTACTCTGTACCAGTACCACATTGTTTTGATTACCATGACTGTATAGTATATTTTGAGATCAGGAAACAGAAGGCCTTCTACTTTGTTTTTCATTTGCAGTAGTATTTTTCTTATCTAAGTCTGTTTCCTTTTCATATATACTTGGTAATTACTTTTCCCATCTCTTTGAAAAATGATCTAGATCAGGATTACACTCTATCTGTAGATTGTTTTTGACAATTTCTTTGTTAAATTCACGAGCATGATATATTCTTTCCATTGTGTATGTCTTTTGGGGTCTCTTTAATACTGTTTTGTAAGCCTTTCTTTTGTGCCTCTGGTTAGATTTATTCCTAGCTCTGGTGGCCTAGTGGCAAAAAACTGTGCTGCAATCCCGAAGGCACCAGGTTCGAGGACTCCAGCTACTCCACAGGCAAAGGATGGGCAATCTGTTCCCATGCTTCTGAAAACCCACTGGAGTGTCAGCTATGGGTTGGTTCCAAGTCTATGGTACACAACAATAGCGACATTGTAAATTATTTCCCCTCCTTATTTCCTTTTCTTTTCTTTGTTACTATCAAGGAATCTGACTGGGTTTGGTGGGCTGGGTTTTTTTACATGTTGAGCTTGTGCTCTGCCATTTTGCTGGATCAGTCACATACATTCAGTAATTTTCTTGCTGATTCTTTGGGATTTCCTGTATATAGGACCATGTCGTTAGGTGGCACTCATCTATCATTTTGTCATAGTGTGCTGACTTGCTATGATGCTGGACATTTTGCCACCAGTAAATCAATACTAGTTGGGTTACCCATGATGCACAGGGTTCAGCAGAGCTTCCAGACTGAGACAGACTAAGAGTAGGACTGGTCAGCCACTACTGAAATAGCAGACATTAAAAAACCCTATGGACATAGAAACAGCAACTACAAATAGAGATAATTTTACTTCATTATTACAAATTTGGTTGCCTTTTATTTCTTTATCTTGCCTTGTTGATCTGCTAATACTTCCGATTCAATATTGGATACTAGTAGTGATAAAGGGCAGTCTTGTCCAGTTCTTGTTCACAAGGGGAATGCCTTCAATCTTTCTCCATTGAGAATAATATTGGTCATTGTTTTTTTGTTTGTTTTTATTCTTTTTGTGTGTGTACTGTCAAATCGGATCTGGGTGGTACAGGAGGAGATTGTTCTTCCTTCTCCAGCAGAGCAGGTGAATTCGAACAGTGTACCTCTGGGATTGCAGTGCAGCTTCTTGCCACTGGTCATTGGATTTGTAAATACATTTTTAATCATGTTGAGGAATTTCTCCTCTATTCCTATATTTTTAAATGTTTTCATCAGGAAAGGGTGTTGAACTTTGTAAAATGCCTTTTCTATCAATTGAAACAGTCATGCGGCTCTTTTTCTTTGTTTATAGATGTTGGGGATTACATGGATTGTTTTCTAATATTGGCCTATATTTGCATACCTGATATGAACCTAACTTGATCATGATAAATTATTTCTTTCCATTCCTTTCCAATTTATATGTTGGGTTTTTTTTTTCTGATGTGCATACTTTTTAAAATTTATCAGTAATTTCAGTAAAAATTTACAGAGACTTTGGATTTCCATTCATTCATTGTTGCCCTTTTTTCCCCTCCCAACCCTCCCCCTAGTACACTACCCTTTTGGAAAAGTAAAAGAAAAATTCTTTCATTGTTTTACAAACCCTCCCCCAGGTCCGCTCCACCATGTAGCCTTCGCTCTAGACTCCTGTCATGACAAAAATACCTAATCACATATCCCTTTTAAACAGTTTTCTCCCCCATCTGTTTCAATGCAGTATACATTATTGACCCCATCTTTCTCAATCTCCCCCCAACCCTGAGGTCAGTCCTGTTTTACAACAGTGGCACCATGCAGTATTTGTCCTCCTGTGACTGAGATACTTCAGTCAGCATAATGTCCTCCAGGGTCACCCATTTTGAATAATAATAATGCATGAGTTCCTTGTTTTTCAATGCAGCCGTAGTATTCCATTGTGTGAATATACCACAGCTTCTCTATCCATTCGTTTGTTGATGGGCATTTAGGTTGTTTCCAACTCCTTGCTATTGAGAACAAAGCTGCAATAGACATGGGTGTGCATATATCTACTTGGATGTCAGTTATGGTCTCTTTGGGGTATAGTCCCAGTAGTGAAATTGCTGGGTCAAATGTTATCTCTGTTTGCAACTCTTTGAGAAAGTGCCATACTTCCACAGTGGTTGCACCATTTTACACTCCCACCAACAGTGACTAAGGGTTCTAGTTTCTCCACAACCTTGCCAGCATTTGTTGCTTGCTGTTCTGTTAAATTTTACTATTCTTTATTCTCTTAGTTGTTTGATAAATGATTTTTTAATGTATGATTTTGGATTACATTGATGAAGATTTTTGCATCTGTATTCATGAAAGAGTCTTACTCTCACTGTCATTGCTATCCATAGATGACTCATAGTTGACCACTACCACCCACCGGGTTTCTGAAGCTGTAAATCACATGAGAGATGACCCATTTTTCTCCTGGTAGGTTTGAATCACCAGAGATGCCCAACTTTTGGGCTAGCAGTGCAACTCTCTAAAGACTAAGTCTATAGAGCTTCCTCTTCAGGATGAATATTAGTCTCTATATCTGGTCTATGTTGGTCTATATCCATTAGGGTCAATATCATGAGGGTTATTCTGTAATTTTCTGTTTTAGTGGTGTCTTTGCCTGGTTATGTTTGCCTCATTAAATGGGCTCAGAAATACTCATTCATTTCCCATGTTCTGAGATAGTTTGAATAGGTTTGGTGTCAGGTCATCTTTGAATGTTTGGTTAAATTCACAGCTGAAGCCATCTGGGCCAGGACTTTTTGGGTTAAAAATGTTTTTATGACCTGTTCAATTTCATCTCTTGTAAGAACTATTCACATGTTTTTACCTCTATTCATTTAGGTTGGCAGAGAGCTTCTAAGTTGGTCCAATCCCTCTAAATTTTTTGGTTTGTTTCTATTGGTTCTGTTGTGACATTACCTATTTAATTTTTTATTTGGTTATTTACATCTTCTCCTTTTCTTTTGTTAGTTTTGTCAAGGAGTTGTAACTTTAACTTTTCAAGGAACCAACTTCTGTTTGTTTTGTTGATTGTTTCTATTGCTATTCTGTTAATATGTATATATATATATAATTTCTACTCTTTACTAAGGATGATGGAAGAATTGATGCCTTTGAGTTGTGGTGCTTGAGAAGAGTATTGAACATACCATTGACCTCCAGGAGAACAAATAAGTGTGTCTTGGAGAGGGCAAAACCATATATCTCCTTGAAAGCAAAATTTTGAAGTCCTGTTTAACAAATGTTGGGCACTTGGTCAGGAGGGACCAGTTCTTGGAGAAGGACATCATGCTTGGAAAGGTGGAGAAACAGGACAGGACCCTGGATGCGATGGATTGATACAGTAACTGGGGCAATGGGATTACGTGTGTCAAAGTCAGCGAGACTGGCCCAGGATATGGCAGAGTTCAGAGCTGTTGTACATAGAGTCACCATGAGTTGCAGGCAGCTGAATGGCACATAACAACAACGACAACAACTCTTCACTATTTCCTTTTCTGGAGACTATAGGCTTCACTGTTGGTTCTTTTCTAATTGTTGGAAATGTAGGGTTAAAGTATTGCTTTTGATCCTTTCTTCTTTTTTGCTCTGAGTATTGCTATAAATTTACCTCTGAGTATTGTTTTTGTTGTGTTCCAATGATATTCCATGTTGTGTTTCATTCCCATTTATTTCAATAAATTGTTAATTTCTTTTTTATTTCTTCTATTACCCAATAGTATTCAAGCAGGGTGTTATTTAGTTTCCATGTACTTAATTTCCCCCCTCCTTGGTCTTATTGCTATTTCTAATTTTATAACATTGTGATTTGAGAATATGCACTGTAGCACTTCTACATTTTCTAAAATTTATTAAAGCTTACTTTGTAGCCTACTATGATCTGTCTAGCCTAGGGAGTGTTCAAGGTATGTTGTTGTTGTGGTGGTGATGGTGATGGTAGTGGTGTACCATAAAGTCAGACCAGCCCATAGCTGACCCTCAGGTGGGTTTTCGTAGACAGTTAATCATACAGGAGGAGATTGCCCATCCTTCTCCTGCAGAGCAGATCATGATCTCGAACCATGTGGCTTTAGGATTGCAGTATAGCTTCTTACTGGCCACCAGAGCTCCCTGTTCCATATATAATGGAGAATATATTTTGTGCTTTTATTTGACAGGCTTTCCTACATATATCTATGAGATCCAGCTGGTTAATTGTATTGTTTCTGCATTTTTGTTGAATTTCTTTATAGACATTCTGTCCTCTATCAAAAGTGGCATACCGACATCTCCTACTATTCCTGTGGAGTTTTCAATGTCTCTATTAAAATCTCTTAAAGTTTGATTCACGTAAGAGCAACTCTATCACTGAGTACACAAATAAGAATTATAGTGTGTCCTATTGTTCAATTGACCCTTTGATCATTATATAAATCTCCTGCCTTATCTCTTATGGTAGTTTTTGCCTTAAAACCTATGTTATCCTGGTTTTGTTTGTTTGTTGCTGTTTGCTTGATATATTTTCCACTCTTTGATTTTTCAGTTGATGCCAGGCAAGATTTCTACAAGTGCGCCTGGTGAGAGACCCGATCAGAAGTGGTGCTCCACCAATCCAGGAAGCTTCAGGTCAGAGAGTGAACAGTATGAAAGCTCCCCAAAGAAGTCTCTAAATGTGGAGCTGCATGCAAACTTCCAAGTCAGGTCCAAAATGGCAAAGGTCTGGCTTCAGATGAAATTGGGATAGGCCAAAGAAACATTTCCAGTCACCTGTTGGTTGGAGCTGGGAAGATTGTTGCCTCTGTGCTCCCTGGAAGGATATGGGGCCATTGCAGTCTAAGTTCCCAAGTGGACCAGACAGAATGCAAAATGGTCACCTCATTTGTTGATAGCACTGTGCTGTGTGTCCTTATCTCATGTTTTCATTCTATTTCTTCTTTCGGTTGATGTTTGAATTACTTCTTTATAGTTTTATTTCAAATTCAAGGTTCCAGAATTATCATCTGTGTCTATTACCTTTGTTTTCTAGTATCTTCATTGAAGCGGGTCTGAGCTGCCTTCTGTCTAGGCTACCATCTTACCTGGACATCTTGGCATTGATTTTATACACCCATAAACAAAACAGTCATGACAGATGTAATCATGGTAAGCCAATAATTCCTGGAAAACACGTTGCTGTCTGTGCAAAGAAACTTATTGGCAATGAAACAAATACATAGGCGAGCTCTGGTGGCCTAGTGGCAGGAAACTGCACTGCAATCCCAGAGGTGCACAGTTCAAATCCACCAGATGCTCTGCTGAAGGAGGAACAATCGCCTCCTGTACCAGTTAGATCTGATTTGACGGTAGACACACACACACTAAATAAATAAATAAAAATTTAAAAAAAAACAACAAAAAAAACAACAACAAAGTATTAATACCAAGAGATAGAGAGAAAGAGAGTGCAAAGAATTGTGTGTAAGCAGCAAGATCTCCCTATATCTGAGCCA
The DNA here is from genome assembly GCF_000299155.1 of Elephantulus edwardii. Classification (NCBI taxonomy): domain Eukaryota; kingdom Metazoa; phylum Chordata; class Mammalia; order Macroscelidea; family Macroscelididae; genus Elephantulus; species Elephantulus edwardii. The sequence continues at coordinate 885,021 of NW_006399888.1, read as the reverse complement.
TATTACTGCTTTGAATTGCTTCTCAATTATTGAAGTGATAAATGCTTTTATTTGTGCTTACATTAGGAAGAGTTAAGCTTTATTACTTCCAAAAGATAGAGTTCTTACTCATATAATACTTTCTTTTCTGTTGAGTTGTTTTATTTTTTTTCTTCTATAATTATATTTTATTAATTTTCATAAACATTTACAGAGATTTTGAGTTTCCATTCATTCATTGTTGCACTATTCTCTCTACCCTCCTCCCAGTTT